>NW_026715029.1:0-44104 GCF_029784015.1 Lycium ferocissimum | reverse complement strand
ATTTATACATGCACGAGATGATTTTCTCGACTCGTTTCTCCGTCCCATGATGAGCCGAACATGAAACGGGTACGTATGATTTATGTTTCAAAGGCAAGTGTTATGATTTTTCTCGTTAATGTGCTACTTTTTGCCTCCCGTTGCAAGACGATTATGTTTATGACATTCCATGCCTTACATGCTCGCACATATTCCGCATCGACCCCTTTCTTCGGGGGGTCGCGTTTCATGCCCGCAGTGCACATTTTTGGTGATCCGCCGCTTAGGCTTCCCATCGGGCGGTCTTGAGTGCTCCTTTGTTTCGGAGCCACTTTTGGTACATATTCGTTCGTGGCATATGTATTTATTTGTTCAGGGGTACGGCGGGGCCCTGTCCCGTCATATGATTCTGTTGGTTTGTTTAGAGGTCTGTGTCATGACCCAACCCCGTAGGCCGCGACTAGTGCCCGGTTTGGGCACCCGTATACACCCATTAACCCGAAATAGCGTACGAGTAGCTTATACCGTGAACAAACTACAAATATTCACAGAAAAGTGGAACGTCGCCCCAAAGCTGTCACAAATGTACAGGTATACATATCATTATCATAATCCAACAGATAATATCACAAATAAGCCGGTAAGGCTATCATGGTATAGGGGGACGTCCAAATCACAAATTACACGCGTACACGCTTCGAACAAGAATACCCATAACCCACACAGATATGTCTACGTACCCTGAGCATACGTAATCATACGACGACAGGCCCCGCCGTACCCGTGAATAAACATATACATATGCATAATAACGGAATCTCGACGAATATAGGTCCCAATGCGGAGCGCTCCAAGTCACCGAGCAGAATCCTAAGCTCGTGGATCCTCCAAATAAGTATCCGTACCTCGCGCGGCACGAAACGGCAGCCCCCGACAAGCGGGGTCAAAGATTTTAATACGTAAATTTGAGTACGCAAAGCATGAAATATAGTAAACAAGATCATAGTCAAAACCGTATATTTTAAAGTAAATGCAATATTGAAATATCATAATGCTTACTCATAAAAATACAAATCATGCATGTGGCTCTTAGAACTGGTCGCCGCCCGTCGTTGGCGCCACGCCACGATCACACCGTAAGGTTCATATCTCCGTACCCGACATATCCCCATAACACATCATAGCCTACCGTAACGCCATAACACAAGATCACACCAAACGGGAACCCTACCCTCTAGCGGAGGGTTTCTGAACCGTAACACAAGATCACACCGGAAAATAACATAAAGTGCGCACGATACATAACCTACTTGGATCCGTGAAAGAAGTACTAACCGTATGCACGAGCGGAGTCGTGAGTGACAATAATATGCATAAAATCATAATCACAAACTCATTAAATAAGTAGAAATCCATATGCGGAAGTTAAGGTGAAAGTAGTATCAAATCTTTCTCGAAGGTCATTAAGGATAAACGTAGAAAAGTCGCGGGCCCCACGGACCGATGCCGATCTCATCCGAGCCCGACCACGAGGGTTGAGGGAAAGTTATGACTTACGAAGTTACCTATTATGTTTCGGGGCGATCCGAGCTCGTATGCAAAAGTTACGACCGTTTGAAGTTCGGGACCTTTTAGTAACAAAATTATTTATAAAACTTTTGAAATTCAATCAAATGAAAGACATAAAAATTCAAGTTAGGTCTCATTAAAAGAATGAACTTTGAGAAGCAAATAAGATACATGTATAAGCTCGGATCTCGAGAGTGGAGTTACCCCGAGGCTCGTGTCTGTCACGACCCAACCCCGTGGGCCGCGACTGGTGTCCTAACTGGACACCCATATGTACCTACTTGACGGAGCTGGCATACCAAATGGCTAAATTCGTTAGACATACATAAATTCATACGTATATAAAATACTTCGTACGAAAAATATATATACATACTTAAACCCGTATCGTTAGCTAACATAATGCTAGAATTACTCAATTCGCAGACTCGTACTTACCTACCAGAACAGTGACAACCCACAACCCACAAACATGTCTACGTGCCTAACATACGTATCGTAACCGAAGACGGACAGGCCCCGCCGTACCGAAATGACCATATGTACAAAGCAAACAAACAACAAGATATATACCAAAAATATCACTTCCGATCAAGGGAGCACTCTCCAACAATGCAATCAATTACCCTAAGCCATGGCGTATCTCGAGGCGCGTCCGTACCGCGTACGTAAGCAGCCCCCGAAGAACAAGGGTCGTACGAAGGTGTACCGAGTATGTAAAGCGGAAATATAACATACATAATCATAATCGAGTCAAATATGTAAAATCATAACGTGCGTAATTGGATCCGTAGCGGGGTCGTACTTACAGTAGTGTACGTACGTAATCATAATATGTCGTATTTAGTGAGCGTAGTTTCAATACGGATTAGAGGTACAAAATGTGGCCGACGGAAGCACAACGCATCGTATGTACGTAGTGTGATTGTAAATCCTAAACAGTCCAAGATATAACATACATAAATCAATAACTCGTAAGTATGACGATTACGTAATCAAGTCCGAATCGTACGTGCGTAAATGTGACGATGTATCCTTATCCAAGTCGAGTCTCGCATCATGCATACGTAGTCATAAGCATATACACATATATATCATATATCGATCCCCGCCTTTAATAAGGGACGCGTAATAACCCGACCCTCTTAGACGGACGCGGATACGTATTTATCAAATCAAATGCCATCCCGGCCGCCATCCCCATAATATCACATAATCAAATCATAATCGATATAAATAGATCCCAGCCCACACATCCGAGGGACGCGGTGAACAATGCAAAGGAAGTGCACGAATCACAACTCGGCCCGGCGCAAAATAAAGCCATCGAGGCATCCACGAACAAATTAATGAGAAACCATATGCATACAGACCGACATACAGACTTAATGAAACTGAAATAGTTCAGAAGATAAGTCAAATCAGAATTATCGGATCATAGTCATACGTATACGCATACGTGTCATTTGGGATGGCACGACGATTATTTCGCAACGTAATATCCGTAACCGTTCCAGACGTCGTACTATATTATGAAACTCATAAAAACAGTCATAACAGTTATCATATGATAGTAGAACGATAGCCAAGAGCTCACTATAAAAATTGGACAAAAAGGAGTCAATTTATGCCTTACGAGAAACAACAGGGTTCTGTGGGCCCACCTCGGACCCAACCACGGTGGAGTACGTAAATTATGGATAATAAACCCAGGGAGTCGTCCATAATCATCTTAGGGTGTTCCGACTCCATTTATGGAAGTTGCGTACATATAGTTGATTTTGCCGACAAAAGGTAAAGGAAACAATTCAATCTTACTGAATGATTTAGAGCCAATTTCAATCTCGGATTGTGAGAAGCAGAGTTGCGTTCGAGGCTCGCATTCAAGCCTGTTATACTTAGAACATGCCAAAGAAGGAAAGGCAAGACTTTACATACCTTGGTTATGCTTTACGCTCGTCCAATTTCGATTCCCGTTTCGTCAAAAATCTACAAATGGTCATTATTACTAATTAGCAATTTCAAGCCTTTAGAACTTGAATCTTAACTTATACCTTTCTACAAAATTCGAGCAAAGATCTCCCCTATACATATAGCATCCCCGAGAATTCAACTCGGCCAGAACAATCAACAACAACCCAACAACAACACCAACAACAATAACAATCACCACAAATCACAATATAACACAATTAGTCTACTTTCCGACATAATACAAAAATTCTCATTTCGACTTCACACTCCCAAATCAATACCAACATACTCTCATTCATTACTAATCAAGGTCATTACAATATAATTCGGAAGCATTTCATAGCATTTCTACAATATATTCTCAAGATATACGAAATATACAAACTTTCCACCAAAGCCATAATTCATCCAACACTTCTAATTTTTTAACATAACCTTCCGTAACATATTTTTACCTTTCAATTCCATTAACAACCATCATGATTTACACCTTACAATTTCATTTCCATAATTACATAAACTATAATAAAATCACATACCTTCCGACAACAACTTAGCAACAACTTTCTCATGCCAACTAAGACCATTAGCCTTCCATTTTCATCACAAGACTCCAACAACACAATTAACATACCAAATAATTTGATTCATATCCTCCCCTCCATCTTGATACACACGTCAACACACACACATTCACAACACACAAAATTTTCATACTTTTTATTTACTTCATAAGGCCATAACAACATAATCAACATGCTAAACAAGTTCAACCATTTTCCTCCACCCTACAACATCCACGGCTACCACACAACACACACACACACACACGCTTACACACACACAATCACAATTCCATGATTTCCATGCAAGTCCACACATTCTAACATTCATAAATCTTCCATAACATAAAAGAAAACATGAAATTCTTACCTCTTCCACTAGGTTCTCCTTGCCAACATAAACGCTTCCTTGCCTTAAAAATTATACCATGTTGGAGAGGATCTTGAGCTTAGTAGTAATTCCAAAAGAGATGGATTTTTGAACCAAGAATTGAGCTCCAAGAATTTTTTTCCTTCACTTGGCCGATGGCCTTGCTATGTTCTTGCTCTCTCTTCTCTTTTTTTTTTTTTTTTTTTTTTGTTTTCCTTGAAATCTCTAGAAATGAAGAGTTGGCTCCCTTTATTTATTTACCACATGGAATTAATTTTCCATGGGCTTGGGCTAGCCATGGCCGGTTGGGCCTCTTTTCTCCTTCTTTTTTTTTTTTAAATTCCAAGCCCAATTATTCCATGTCCATTTCTTGTAATTCATGCAACCATTTTCCAAATTTCCCCTTTTGCCCTTAGCCTTCCTCGGTATTTTCACGCCAATGTTTTCATAACCGACACATTCATACTAAGTAAGGTCCAAATGTGGCCTCATTCCATACAAATCAAAATATTTCGAATTTTCCGAATATGCAAAAATGTCGGATATAACAGTGTCATAGCCTAATTAACACTAGGACATGCCAAAGAAAGAAGTGTTAAGCTTCACATACCTCGTCCGCTCGCAAGCTAAGTCAAGTCTCAACTCTCGGAAGCTCCAAAGTCTACATAATGCCGAACATATTAACATTAGCCATAAGTCTTCAAGCATTCAATCTCAAGCGTACATTAAATTCTACAGAAATTTTGGCAGCATTTCCCCTGTAAATACACCAACCCCGAGATTTCAACTCGGCTAATTTCAACAACAACCAAACCAACAACCAAACTACAATACCAATGCTCAATTCACAATGCATTCCGACATTACTAATTCTTTCTACACAACTTTAACAAAGATACATAATATTCTAACAACATTCATAATATACTCATTTCGATCACTTACGTTCAAACTAATATCAACGTTAATACGTTCGACTACCAATCCAAACCCATTCCAATCATATACAAGAATACTTTAAGCAATTCATATAATATTTCAAACAACCCAAATATTATTCCAACTCACCCGAAACTGCCCCCAACCCGAGAGCATCCACATCCATATTCCTTTCTCCCAAGTTCATGCATTACACTAATAATCCGCACATTAACAAGGCAATTCTCATAACTACATAAATCACATAAAGTTCACATAAACTTCCAAATCATCTCATGACTAACATAACATTACTTTGAATTATCAAACTTATATTTTCCTCATGAAATCCATAACGACGATAACGAAAATATTAACGACGATTCGTTCACTCACCACCATACTAAGGGGAACCATTCGGCCAACATCAAAAACCCACACAAGGATGATCTTCATTCTTTTCTTCACACTACAACATTCAAGGCATGCTAATTAGAATTAATACATAGCTTTTGGCACAACATATACTTGCAAGGCCAAACACCAACTTCTCGGCCTCAACTTCACATGCAACTCTTTCATGAATTTCATCCATTTTAACATACTACAACACATATAAACCATCTATAACACATGAAAAAAAAGATTAGAACTCACCTTCTTCCTTCTCCTTCTTCATTCGGCTAAGGCAAAGTTTTGCTAGAACAAGAGCTTTACTTGATTCAACAACTACTTCATGTTGTTTAGCACCTTCCAAAGAGTGGAAAACATGGAAGAAAATAATTTTTCTTCATCAAAATCTCATGGCCAATTTTGGCCATGCTTGGCCGTTTCTCTTCTCCTCTCTTTCTCAAAGTTTCTTGATTTTTCTTCAAGTGTGGAAGATGAAGAATAAGATGACCAAGTCATCTTTTATTTTCATATTATGGCCATCCATGTGGCCATGGCCCACCCCAAGGTGGCCGGCCACATGGCCCCTTAAAATTTTTTTTTTTTTGTTCCTTTTTCATGAATAAAAGCTTTCCAAAAATAAAATTTAACCCCAAATGTTTCCTTAATGCTTCCATGCCAATAAAATCATACACAACTCATGCCTATAAAACAACTAAAAGTCTCTACTTCGTTTCCCGGGGTAATCTTGTCCTTAACTTATCGTAATTATCTCGGATGTCACAATGTACAAAAATACGGGATATAACAGTCTGTAGACGTATATGTGGGTTAGGCCTATTCTGTATAGGTGTGTTTGTATGTTCTATGTTCTGGGCAAACCCATTCGCCGTGGCAGCCTTGTCGGCTAGCCTCTGTACATGTTTTGGGGCCGTTGCGCCATTGGATAGCATTGTCGGCTTTTGATATTCATATGTTGTGTTTGAGATGTGTCTGAGACAGTTGATATAATCTGGGATAGCGTTTGATATTTGTGTCTGTATAAACCATCTGTGTGTGATTCGATTTGATGAATGTGTTTGGGTGCCCAACTTTAGCACTAGTCACGGAGTATATAAAGCGTGACACTAAGTATGGTCATTTTACTTATCATTTGAGTCTATGATAATGATTTTGTGCATATGCTTACTCACGCTCCGTTCACAAATCATTCTCGTTATACCTTTCGCCTAGTCCCGGCCGGCTCGTTGTCGTGCGCACTTTGTTATACTCGTGTTATGCTCGTGATTATGGTTCACCGAGCCCTCGCTCGAGGGTCGGTTCCGCTTATATTTGGTGTTATGCCGTGTTATGACGTGTGACGGGATACGTAGATTTGAAACTTTCGGTGTTATGCCGTGTTATGGCGCCATCGACAAAGGCGACCATATTTTTCACGTAACCCTATGCATATATCGTATTTTTAAAGTAAACATTTTGATATTTTGGAAATGTATTTACTTTCTGTACTTCTGCTCGATTATGACTCAGATTTGCTTACTATATTTTCTGCTTTGCATACTCAGTACATATTTCGAGACCCCTTTCTTCTGGGCCGCGTTTCATGCCCGGATAATAGCCATGTTACGCTTGGTGATCCGCCGCCTTAGGACACCCTTTCGCAAAATGAGTGCTCCCTTTTATTCCGGAGCTCACATTTTGGTATACACTCGTCTGTTGCATATGTATATATTTGTTCAGGGGTACGGCGAGGCCCTGTCTCGCCATATGATTCTGTTTGTCTGTTTAGAGGTCTGTATACGTGTATATGGGTTATGCCTATTCTGTACAGTTGTGTTTGTATGTTATATGTTTTGGGCGATCCCATTTGCCGTGGCAGCCTCGTGAGCTTGTATTTGTATATGTTTTGGGCCGTTGCGCCATTTGATAGCCTTGCCGCTTTTCGATATATATACGGTTGTGTTTGAGATGTGTTTGAGAAAGAAGCTTGATATAATTTGAGACACAGCCGTTTGATATTTGCGTCCGTAACTATCCGTATATGATTCTGACCGATGATTGTGTTGGGTGCCCACTATACTAGTCACGGCCTACGGGGTTGGGTCGTGACATTCAAAATGTATTCTAACGTAGTAACTCCTTTCTAGATAATTAGACGACGTTTCGCTTATATTCAAACCAACTATATACAACCAAGCCAACATCACTAGTCATGCATTCAAGTATCAACTCGAGACTATTCAAACATGACTCGAGGACAATCCGGACAGCCCGTACAACACTCCAAAATAGCCCAACTAACACGCAATACAACATATAATCTTCCAACTTCGACAAGAATAACAATAACACATTCCTTTCTTCCAATTCCATGAACTATACCAACAATCCACACGTTACAATATTATTCATATAAATGCAAGAAACTATATTAACATCATATTAGCTTCTACAACAGCCCACAACAATTACAACTCCAACTTGAATCATTAAACCTTCATTCTCACCATACAATCCATAACAACAACAACTAAAATACCAAGTAAAATCAATTCACCATTTCATGCACAAACAGCCCTTACACGGCCTCAACACCAACACACATAGTTCCATGAATTTCATTCATTTCTACACACTACAACACGTTCAAAACCACCCCTAATACATGTAAAAGAAAGTTAAACCTTACCTTAAACACTTGACTTCTCAACTTGACTAGAACTTGTGCCTTGAATTTAATACTTGTTCTTGCTATCTAGGATCAATCTCACGTTGTCATACACCTTCCAAAGGGTTGAAATACTTGAAGAAAATCAAATTTGATCAACAATTCATGAAGCTCGGCCAGCCATGGCCGAGAGCTTCTCTCTCCCTCTCTAGGTTTTCTTAAGTTGGTGAAGATGAAATGTGACTTTCCTTGTCATCAATTTACCATTTATATCATGCCTATGTGTTGGACACATGTCCCACTCATGGCTTGAGCCAATCAAATTTGGCCAAGCCATGGGTGGGACCCACACGGCCATTTATGACTTAATTAGTGACTAATTAAACTTTTAATCCCACTTAATAATCTAATCATGGTTAATTAATCCCTAATCTCTATTAATATTTCTATACCAAATAAAATTTATAAGCAACTTGTGCATTAAAACAAAATCGAAGATTAAAAGTCTCTACCTCGTATCCCAAAATAGTCTTGTCCTTAACTTGTCGCGATTAACTTTAAAATATCCCAATGTTTAAAAATACGGGATATAACATCCTTCCCCCCTTTAGAACATTCGTCCTCGAATGTTATACTAGTCTTACAGGGTCTTATAAGCACTCCGGGGGAGTCTCTTCTATAGCTATCATATACAGTTCATTTAGCAATTAACATAACCAATTTAGGAGTTTAGATTACCTGTAGGCATAGAAAACAAGTGAGGATATTTCTTCTTCATCTCCTCTTCAGCTTCGCAAGTCATCTCCTCCCTATTATTGTTTCGCCACAATACTTTAACGGAAGCCACGTCTTTATTACGCAATCTTCTCACTTGACAATCCAGTATAGCTATAAGGTTCTCCTCGTATGATAACTCCTCTGTCACTTGGATATCATCCCAGGGAACACCCTAGAAGGGCCACTAATGCATTTGCGAAGCATAGACACATGAAACACTGGGTGTACTGTTTCGAAATCAGATGGTAGGTCTTACTCATAGGCAACCTTGCCTATCTTACGAATAATCCGATAAGGCCCAATATACCTCGGGCTAAGCTTCCCTCTCTTACCGAATCTTATTACGCCCTTCATGGGTGACACCTTCAAGAATACCCAATCACTAATTTGGAACTCTAAGTGTCGACGTCAATTATCGGCATATGACTTTTGTCGACTCTGGGCTGCTAATAACCTTCCCTGAATAAGCTTCACCTTATCAATAGCTTGCTGAATCATATCTGGGCCGATTAACTTAGTTTCACCAACATCGGACCAAACAATAGGTAACCTGCATTTCCTGCCATACAAGGCCTCATACGGTGCCATCTGGATACTAGAATGGTAGCTATTATATAAGCAAATTCAATAAGTGGCGAATGATCGTCCCAACTACCTCTGAAGTCAATAACACAGGCCCGCAACATATCTTCTAGCGTCTGAATAGTTACGCTCGGCATGTCCGTCAGTCTGAGGGTGAAATGCTGTGCTAAGACTCACCTGTGTCCCCAATCCTTCCTGGAATGATCTCCAGAAGTTAGCTGTAAACTGAGCACCTCTGTTAGATATAATAGATGTGGGAACTCCGTGAAGTCTGACTATCTCCTTGATATATAACCTTGCATAGCCCTCAGCTGAATAAGTAGTCCTGATTGGAAAAAAATGGGCTAATTTTTGTCAGCCTATCCACAATAATCCATATAGAGTCATACTTCCGTAGAGTGCGAGGTAAACTTGTAATGAAGTCCATATTCTGGAATCTTCAGCCTCATGTATTACTTCTTAACTTCTTTAAAAGACTTTAACTGGTACTCTATCTTTTTGGTTTTTTAATCTCAATCCTTAGAGTTGGCTACCGAGTAGCGCTGGAGTTTCCTCATTTAATAACTTACATAGTCGCTCTGTGCTTTGTCTATCACTAACGGGTATAATTCTGGAAGAATTTGACATATAAATTCACCATCTTTTAGTAACCCGCTAGTTCTGATCATCTTGTGTTATATCCCGTACTTCGTACGTTGGAATATTCTAAGTTGGTTGCGACAAGTTAAGGACAAGGTTGTAATTTCTTCCGATTTTGTTAGAAATGCATAAGTTGCATATTCATCTTTTCATTGACATGGAGTGTTAAGGGTAAATTTGGAATAAGAAAAAATTGGGGTTAAAAGTGAAATATTGGAAAGTTGGTAAATCATGAAAATTGGCCATGTTGGCCATGTGGCTTGGAAATGGTCCCCACACATTTTGTGGCCAAATTTAATTGGTCCAACCCATGTGTGGGCCATGGGACATTTGGATAAATCATATAAGTTCATGCTAGATGACTTAGCAAGACATTAGTCATCTTTTTCAACTTGGAAGCTTGGAGAAAAAGAAAGGAGAGGGGTTCGGCCAAGGAGGAGAAAAAAATGAAGATCAAAAATCTTCATCAAAAAATTATTTTCTTCTAGGTTTTCAACTCATTGGAAGGTCCTAAACAACATGAAGTGGTTGTTGGAGAAAGCAAACCCCTTGTTCATACAATTCTCAACCCTAGCCAAGTTGAAGAACAAAGTGGAAAAGAGGTAAGTTCTAATCCTCTTTTCATATGTCATGCATGGTTTGTGTATGTTGTGGAGTGTGGAAATGAATGAAATTCATGAAAGTGTGATGTTGAAGTTGTAGCCGTGTGTTGTGTTGTAGCCGTGTGGTATGTGTTGTGTAGGAGGAGTGGTGAATTAATTGTATTTAGCATGTTTGTGTGTTGTTGTCGTGTGTAGAAAATGAATGAGACTCATGAAATTATGCATGTTGAGGATTGGCCGTATAGGGGCTGTTTTGAGTAGGTTATGGCTAATTGATTTTACTTAGTATTTTGTTGTTGTTGTCATGGATTATGTGATGAGAATGAAGGTATTGAATGATTCAAGTTGAAGTTGTAATTGTTGTGAGCTTGGCCGTATATGTGGTGTTATGTAGGAATGATGAACTAATTTTATTTAGTGTTTTGGATTGTTGTGTTGTGGATTCAATGATGCAAATGAAAGTTTAATGGTTCAAATTGAGGTCACAATCGTGTGTGGGTTGTTTTGAAAGCTAATGTGAATTAAATGTAGTTTCTTGTAATTATGATAACAATGTTGTTAAAGTGTGGGTTGTTGGTGTAGTTTGTGAATTTTTGAAGAAAGAATGTGTTGTTGTGGTTCCTGTGGAAATTGGAAGGTTTCGGATTTTGGGTATGTTGGTTGAGTCGTTTGAATGTGGTGCGAATCGTTTGAAACCTTCTTGAATCTTGTTTGAATGGTTTCGGATTGGTACTTGAATGTATGTGCATTGGTATTGGCTTGATTGTGTGTGGTTAATTTGAACGTAAATGGAATGTTGTCGAACTATGTAGAAAAGAGTTATTGACGTTCGAATGCATTTTGAATTGATTGTTGATGTTGTTGGTATGGTTGTTGGTATTGTTGTTGATGATATTGGCCGAGTTGAATTCTCGGGGTTGTTGAGTTTATAGGGGAAGTGCTGTCTAAATTTCTGTAGATAAAATGATGGCTTGGAATTGAATCCTTCGGTGCTTGTGACTAATGTTTGGTGTCTAATGACGTGTTGTAGATTTTGAGAAGCCGAGACTTGAGTTTGGATTAGCTTAGGAAGCAATCAAGGTATGTAAAGCTTATCCTTTTTTTTTTTTTGGCATGTCCTAGACGCAACTAAGTTGTGATATGTTATGAGCCTTGGGGGTAATTCTATTCGTAAAATCCTAACATGTTTATGATTCATATTTGCTTTGTGGTGTTGGCATCCTTAATATGGTCAAGCTATGATCCGTATGTCTTTGATATGATTGGATTTGAAATGCTGTGTAAACGGTTTGTTCCGAAAGGATTTTATGTCTAAAAATGTCCGTAACTTTCATGGACGTAAACCGGATTGCTTTGATAAGCTCGTAAACGATTCTTAATTGTTTCTTGATATTCGTATTCTTAATGTATTCGAATTATGGTCCTTATGTCTTTTGTATGACTAAATTTCAAAAGTTGCATAAAAGTTTTGTTTTCAAAAGAGTTTTGTTCCTAAACGATTCTGAAACTACGAACGACCGTAACTTTCAAGAAAGGGCTCGGATCGCTTTGATATCTTCGCAAATGATTTCATGACGAGTAATGACTTTAATTTTCATAGGCGGGCTCGGATTGGGTTGACGCTCGTCCGTGGGTCCCGCGACTTTTCTATGTTTGGTTCTAACGACATATTTTTGAAAGAATTTAATATGACTATCTTTCCGACCCCCGAGTACGATTACTTATTTATCTGTTGAGTCTGAAATGAGGATTTTTATGCATGTGATTTTGATACGTGACTATGGTTTCTGAAGTTCGGTTTGATATGTTCCCGAGTGATATTCGGAAGAAAACCTGATTTGACTATTGTTTCGGTTTTGAACTAACAGTTCGTTTTGATTATCCTATTGGGTCTTTGTAAGTGATTTGTATGCATATGGTTACTTACGATTCTGCTCGTGCGTTCTGTTATTACATCTTTCGCCGAGTCCCGGGCCGGTATGTTATCGTGCGCACTATGCTATATTCCGAAGTATGATATGTTTTCCGAAGTATGATGTGATATGATATATGATGTGATACGGAGTATGATGTGCTCGAAGGTATACAATATTCCGAAGTATGATGTGTTGTGGCGCCCAGATGGAGTGGCGACCACGTTCTGTCCGTCGGGTCCCATTATGGACCGCATGTGATGATATGATATGGTATATGATGATATGATGTGATTGTCACACCCCGACTTTACCAGGGTGTGATGGGCACCCGACCCCATATTCGGAGCCGAGCGAACCCGCTGACTCTTATTACATATGTAAACTCGTGAATCAATTAAGAATAAGATACGTGGTATACTCTCCTTTTTTTTTTCATAAGTAAAGACTATCATCATATGGGGCCCGTGACACAAAACATAATAACATATTGATCGGCAAAGCCATCTACAAGCCGACACTCTATACCCACGACTCGTCTCGCAAAGTCTCTAACTCGAACATGACATCATAGCATAGGACTCTTGACCCGGCAACCCTCCAGAGCAAATGGAGATGCCAACTCCGCTGGAACATTGTCTATAATAGCGTCTGATCATCTGGGTGTACCGCGCGGCACGAAACGCAGCCCCGAAGAAGAGGGGGTCAGTACGAGCAATGTACTGAGTATGTAAGGTGTGAATAGTAACATAGTAAGAAATGAACATATGAATATCAACTGTATGGAAATATAGAGCATATCATACGATCAAGAGGTACCCTGTACATGTGAATGCCTCTGGAGGCGGATACCATACATGCTTGTTTTTTTTTTCTTTTTAGAAAAAGAGAACATTTCTTTTCATAGACATAGAAAATAGAATTGTGTCATATCATGTTACAACATATCATAGTGTATCATAGTATCATAGCGTGTCATAGTATATCATAGTATCATAGCATGTCGTAGTGTATCATAGTATCATAGCATGTCATAGTGTATCATAGCACCGAACAAATCGGCTCGCCCACATTGCGCCGAAATACTCCGGCTCGCCCATAAATCCCGCGTCGGGATGATAAGCCACCCGGTGGCAATGAAACATAGTTCCCTTCCCATTTTCCATGTATCCCTACCCCCCACCGCATGTACATATACATTTTTCATATCCATAGGTTATATAAGCATGCAGAGAGCCCAAGAAAATCATGTATCCATCGGAGTGACGTAAGGTCGAACCTCCGATTTTATTATAGAATAATTAAGGGCGCTTGTCTCACCTTGAAGGGATGATTAATATAAGGCGAGACTATTAGTGGAGAGTAATATCATGAGAAAATACAAAACAGATCATAAGGCATCGTTTCATATACTTAGAATCTCTAAAGAAAACATTATTCACGAGTAGAGTTGAGAATTCAAGAAATAGCTTAACGTTCTCATCTCGTCACCGGAATCATAGACTTGGAACCTTTAATCATAGAATCATCATGGTCATAGTTATCATGTAAACATTTTCTCTAGACATCCTCCACGTTATCGCATGACATATTCATAGTCATATTCATGGTAGGTACATATTCTTAACATATGCGTCATAGCCATTTCCTCATATCTAGCATCCTCATAGTCATCATAAAGATGTCTTCGTTAGCATGGTTATAGTACTTGTCATTTGATGACGGAATAAGGATTAAAAGTTTCCATCGGGTTCGCTTCAAGATAAGTCAAATGGTACAATAAGGAAAATCAGGGAACAATGGGCCCACCTCGGGTCAAATGAGGCGGCGTATCAAATTTACGTATACTACGATTTATGGCGTCACTTGTGAGGATCTCAGGGTAATCGGGGCTTATTTGTGTAAGTTCTGGATGTTTAGGAAGTTTTTCCGACATTTCACGCAAGTTCTAATTCAATTCTACGAATGAATAGTAGTTAATTTCAATCTCGGATTTCTCGGGAAAGGAATTGTCCCCAAGGCCCGTGTCCAAACCTATTACATCTAAGACATGCCAAGAAAGAAAAGTGAAGCCTTACATACCTCTTTCCGCTCCTTCGCTACCCCAAATCCAAGTTGCAAATCCGCCGAATCTACAATTTGGTCATGTTCACCAAACATTGATTAGAGCTTTTAGGGATCCAATCTTGAATGCACATTTATCTACAAAAATTTCGGCAAAGACTTCCCCCGTAAATGCGCCATCCCGAGAATATGGCTCGGCCCAATTCATCCATTAACAACAATCCGAGAATTCAACTCGCCAAACCAACAACAATAACATCAACAACATCAACAATTGAATTAAAACGCATTCTAGCATGAATAGTATTTCTTTCTTCATAATACAATAACTTCCATTCTAACTTCACACTTTCAATCCAATATCGACGTTTTCATATTTGTCTACTAATTCACGGCCATTCAAATACGATTCAGAAACATTTCTCATTATTCTACAAAATATACAAAATTTCCATCAAACCATAATTCATCCAAAACTTCCAATTTTCAATATAAGCCTTCTTAACACATTTTTGTCTTCCATTTTCATTAACAACAACCATACTTCGCATCTTAATGACTTCATTCTTATATTTACATAAACTACTACAAAGTTACATATTTTCCTACAACAACCTTACAACATATTTTCCATGACAACAAGGACCATTAACCTTCCATTCACTTCATAATACCATAACAACACAATTAGCATACCAAACAAATTCAATAACATCTTCCCCACATAGGGCACTACACGGCCATAGCACACACACACACACACCACACGGCCATGCATCCACACACCATAATTTCATGATTTCCCTTCAATTTTATTCACTCTAGCATCCACAAATCTTCTATAACATGAAAGAAAACATGAAATCCTTACCTTTTCCAACAAGTTCTCCTTGCCACCAAAGTCCCTTTCTTGACAAAATAATTATACCACTTCGTAGAAATCTTGAACTTAGTAGGAATACGAGAGAATTATAATTTTTGAATCAAGGTTGAAGGCTTGAAATTTTTTTTTTCTTTTTTCCCTTTTCTCTCTTGGCCGAATGGCCATGTAGTTTCTCCTCTTTTTGTTTTTTGTTTTCTTGTGTCTTGAATGAGAAGATGAACATATATATATATAACATAGTCACATGGTGGTCACATGCCACTTAGTCTTCCACCAATTTTCTCTATTTCTCTAGATTATTCCTTTCTTTTCTTGAATTTTGAATTAGTCAAAGAAGACTAATCTTCTTCTTAGGCAACCTTTAGTCCCTATGTTTTCTTTTAATTTACACTTAACCCCCCACTCATTCCTTGCTAGAATTTTTCTTTCTTTTTCTAGAATTTTTCATCCTTTGTAAAGATGACTATTTTAGTCATCCTTTTCCATCACATGGCCAATATGGCCCCTTTTTAGAACTCTCTTGAATCCTCATGAAACGACCATTTTACCCCTCGTCTTTCGTATTATTTTCACGGCCCATTTTGCGAATTTCTCGTTTCGTCCTTAGCCTCTCACAATAATTCCATACTAATAATAGTCGTAAATAATATCCATAACGACTCGTACATTAAAATAATTTTTGGGAATGGTCTTGCCTTTAACTTTTCACGTCGACTTTGAGATTTCCAAACGTACAAAATACGGGCTATAACAGTGATATATGATGATATGATGATTCTGTTTACCGAGTCCCTCACTGGAGGGCCGGGACACATTATATGTTATATGTATGTATTCTGGAATATGATCAGTTGGTTTCAGATCCGGTGGTGGGGCAAACCCAATGGTGGGGCAAACCCGGTGGTGGGGCAAACCCAATGGTGGGGCAAACCCAATGATGAGGCAAATCCCACACTGGTTTAGGCAAATCCCACATTGGTTTAGGCAAATCCCACACCGGGTTTAGGCAAATCCCACATTGGTTTAGGCAAATCCCACATTGGTTTAGGCGAATCCCACATCGGTTAATGTCAGCTCATATGATAAGTTATGATGTTATGATGTGTTACAGTAAGCATTTTGGCATTCTGATTATTATATTTGTCTTCTGTACCATTGATGTACGATTTGTGTTTCAGATGCAAGCCCTTTCGTATTCTGGCTATAATGATCACTTTCTGTACTCCTTATTTCGATTATGATCTCATTTTCGGTATGCTATGCTTTACATGCTCAGTACATATTCCGTACTGACCCCCTTTCTTCGGGGGCTGCGTTTCATGCCGCGCAGGTATATACAGATGAGTAGAAGATGTTCCCGGGATTGGCGAGCTCCTTTTTCTCCGGAGCGCCGCCGAGTCGCAGTGCTTATGTTGTGATATACCGGAGTTATGTTAGAGACTTTGCGAACGGTGTCGAGTGTATGATATGTCGAGATTTGTTTTGAAAGTGGCTATATAAGCCGATGTATTGTTGTGCATTATATTACAGATTTCATACGATTGCAGACTTTATTTGATTTGAAAAAGATGAAAAGCATGTATGTTTTCCGAAAAATTTTCATTATGTACTTATGTCATGTTTTGCGGGCCCAGTATGTTTATGAGTATTGTGAGAGTCAGCGGGTTCGCTCGGTCCTAGGTAAGGGTCGGGTGCCCATCATGCCCTATCGGAAATTAGGGTGTGACATCTTGCTTAGATCATCTTATAATCCCCCTTACCCAACTTGTAACATTCTGGGCACATTATCTCATGTCATTTCTTTATCTTTAATTCAGACTCCTTCTATTGCCTCGTTATTCGGATTTTTGCACTTAACTTTCCTGTCACACATTATGTTGCAATCTCTACAAATAATTCTCAACACTGTCTCAATTACCATCCTGACTTCTATCCATTTATTGCTGGCTTCTAGATCTTACTAACTTGTCTCAGCAAGGGACCTCACTTGAAGTTTAAGCATCCATATCAAATATATTACAGTGTCAATTATCTTCATCTTATACTTGCATTTCTCGCACCCGCTTCCCCCCCTTAAGGGTGTACTTATACCGTTATCCATTTATATTCTGCTCTATGTCCCTATTTTCAATTTCAAATTCATTTGATCCTTTTTCCAATTCACTTGGTATACTGTACCTTATCCATGTCTTTCTTTAAAATTTATAACTTTGATTATCTACGTACAAAACCTTAACCAAATCACGAAGCGACGAGAACCTTTCTATATATAGTATAAAATCTCATCTGGTAATCTGTATTCGGGTAATGCGACCAATGTAGCAACTCATCCAAGGCCATATTCCACTCACTCCAGTCAATAATTAGTTAGTACTTGTAGTCGTTCCTATCTCAACTAGGCAGCATTTATATTCTGACGATAAGTGTCCAAAGTTCTCTTGAAATAGTATTTTTATCCCGACCTATAACATCTATTTCTTTTGATGAATTTATATTGCACCATTTGTTCCTCAAGCCTACCATCTTTGTCCCTTAAAGATTCCACTACTTTCGAGGTGAAGTCGTGTGCACGCAGTACTCCTTTATGCCTTTTGTCCTTTTATCCTTATTGTGTACCCTGTACCGACTTCTAACTTACTCAAAACCATATCAAATTCATCTAAGCGACAATCTTATTTTATAACCTTGTCATTATACTATACCTTTAAGTTCATAACTATGTATTCCTCTTTCGTTCCATACTCGTACTCCGTTAATTACGTCTATCTTGGGTGCTTCCGTTAGAATTCCCTTATCCTTTCTCCCGTTTATGTCTATCTTTTATTCCGCGCACGAGGAATCTTATGCTACCTTTGTATCGTCCGGAAAGCATCGCTTCTGCATAACCCCTTTCTCATTTTCAAAATGTATTCTGTTCACCCATATTTATTCGTATCATACCGGTCATTTTCTAGCATTCATTCTACCTCGTTGCTCATCTTTCTATAACTGGATCTTTCACAGTCCCGTCACTTATAGTACTCGTATCCTCGGCTACACATGTCATGGCCTATTGTTACACTCTCATTTCGCTTTCTTCTTATTTCCTTCTTTCAATTACTCTTCCTTTTCTTGTGCTCGCTATCATTTCCGTTATCACATAGCCTTTACTCTAAACTTTCCCTACAGAACTTGATGCGTCTTTCTTATTCGTTCTATAGCTCGCTTTTATGCCTTGGTCACATAGATTACGTCATATCTCTTAGTCACTTCCTCACTAGGCTTTACTCACTTTCGTGACAATCTTCATTATATTCACATTATATCCTGTTCGTATTCAATCCCATAGTGTAACACTTCTTAACCTTATTCACGATTCTTACTATAGGTTAATTACACTCGGTGGAGTAAGCGTACTTAACCTTTTACCCTTCCTAGTCAATCTTATCCTTAATATCTCACAAGCTGTCTTATTAATACATTCATATCCGTCACAATTCTTTTTCCTCTATACTCTTGTCGCAATCATACTATTACTTCTTTTAACTATAAACTCGTCATAATTTATCCCTGCTTATCAATTCAGTCGGTACCTTAATATAACACTCTATCAAGAGTTGCCAGCCTTTTCTAAATCATCTCTTAGTATCACTAGCCCTTTCCAAATTCCTTTTTACCATATCGACATCGACCTCCTAATTACTATCACCATCAATCCAACAGTTAACTTATTTCTCGAGGTCAGCCATACTCGTAGCTTAGTCAAATCTTATCATCACTGTTAACATGACCCTTCAGGACATATTACAAACCTATATCTTATTCTCTTTTTATTTCTACGAAATTTTTTAGCAGAGTTTCCTCTGTATTTCTTACTATCCCAAAACCTGCACGCAGGAAATACCAACAATGCCTCACAGGGCCAACATATTTATATATCATATCATATCACAGCCACACAGGGCTCCCAATATCAATAACAGTATGAAAATGACGAACTTACCTCGTATGTCCAACTTTCACCTGTATGTATGACTACTTTCCATCCTGGATTTCAAAATTCCCATGGTGACGAGAACACCTTGGTCGCCGTTACTTATAAATACTTGGTTGACGGCCCCTTTGATTTTCGTTCGCCGCTATTAGGTAATAATTTATAGCAAATGCACATACATGGGAAATTTCAATAAAGTCTCATATACCTGTAGTCGATCGGTCTCTACTCTGATCTGGTGATCTATAAGGTGAAGTATGCTCCTCGTCATCGTCTACCCAGAATCCGCTTATTTGGCCCCCATCTTCTCGCTTATCTGAGTTTGAGGAACGTAGATAACCGGGCAACTCCTGGTTTACCGACGACCAGGATAGGGGGCTGGAGTAATCCGTAACACTTACCGGAGTAGCTGGCCTAATGTAGTGCTCTGCTATAGGAGCAACTGGTATGGCCTCGGGGATCTCCTCCCCTGGTATCCCAGACGAATACTCAGATGGATCTGTGTCCTAACTGTCCCTTGGGGGGTCCTCCTCTCTGGATGTCAAAATGTCACGACCCAACCCCGTAGGCCGCGACTAGTGCCCGACCTGGGCACCCGTACACACCCATTAATCAGAAATGGCGTACGAATAACTTATACCGGTACAAATAACATATATTTACAGAAAAGTGGAACGTCGCCCCAAAGCTGTCACAAATGTACAAATATACATATCGTTATCGCAATCCGATAATATCACATATAAGACGATAAGGCTACCATAGTATAGGGGGACGTCCAAATCACAAATCACACGTACGCGCGGCGAACGGAATCCCCATAACCCACACATATATGTCTACGTACCTCTAAGAATAATAACAAAATCATATGACGGGACAGGGCCCGTCGTACCCGTGAATAAACATATACATATGCACAATGACAGAATCTGGATCAGAGTATAGGCTCCAGAACAAGGGAGCGTTCCAAGTCAGCTGAACAGGAATCCTAAGCTGGTGGATCATCCAAATGAGTATCTGTACCTGCGCGGCATGAAACACAGCCCCCGAAGAAAGGGTCAATACGGAATATGTACCGAGTACGCAAAGCATGAAATATGGTAAACAAGATCATAGTCAGAACCAAAGGTACAGAAAGTAAATGCAATATTCAAAATATCAAAATGCTTACTCATACAAATACAAATCATGCATAGAGCTCTTAGAACGGTGGTCGCCCGCCTGTCGTTGGCACCACGCCACATCATCACACCAGAAGGTTTCATATCTCCGTATCCCCATCACACATCATAACGTATCATAACATCATAACACATCATAACACCATAAGCGGTACCCGGCCCTCTAGCGAGGAACTCGGTGAACCGTAACACATCATATGCCGAATATACATAGTGCGCACGATAAAATAACCGGCCGAACTCGGTGAAGGAGGTAATGACAGAATGCACGAGCGAGTCGTGAGCAACTATATGCAATTTAAAACATTTTCAAAAACTCGATAGATTAATCAAAATGAACCATCATTTAAAACCGAGGCGATAGTCAAATCAAGTTTCCTCCGAGGGTCGTTCGAAAGCATATCAAATAGAACTTTAGGACTCATAAATACGTTTTAAACTATATGAAGTAACTTATGGAACTTAGGGGCATAATCGCCGTTATAGACTCGTTAGAGATATAAGTAATCGCCACTCGAGGGTTAAGGCGATCGTTACACTAAATCCTTTCAAAAGTCGTTAGTACTACACAAAGGAGAGTCTCGGGGCCCACAGACGAGTATCGAACCAATCCGGGTCTATTTATGAAAGTTGGAGACCTTATCCATCGTAGAATCTCCCGCGAACGTTTCGAAGCGATTCGACCTCGTCTATGGAAGTTACGAGTGTTCGTAGTTACAAAGCCTTTTCGGAATAAAAACCTTTATAAAATCTTTGAAACCAAATCATGTAAAAACATAAGGATCATGGTTCGACTGCATTAAGAGTGCCAACATAAAGGAATGAATAAAAGTCGCACACAAGCTCGGACCTTAAGAATGGAGTCACCCCGATGTTACATCCCGTGTTTTTGCACGTTCGGAAAATTTGGACATAATTGTGATTTGTAAGAATAAGGCCATGCTTTGATTTTACGTGAAGTGTATGTTGTCACTTATGGAAAGTGTTGACACGAGAACATTGGAGAGGGCCAAGGACAAAATTGGAATCTCGGAAATTTGTTTCGGGAAATTGCAAAATATGATTTCTAAGCTATTGGGCTCAAAAAAAAATAAGAAAAAAAAGAGGCCCAAAAGGAGGGGGTGGCCGGCCATAAGGTGGCCTTGGCCCAACCCATGTAATTAATCACATGATTAATTATATAAAGGGATAAGCCCTTAAAAAACTTCAAGAGAGCAAAAGAAAAAAGAAAAAAAGAAGAGAAGAAGCTCACGGCTTCAAGAGAGAAAGAGAAAAAAAAAAAAGAAATTTCCTAGTCTTAAACCTTGGTCCAAAAATCTTGTTTTTCGCGAATTCTTAACAAGCTTGAGGTGCTCTACGACGTAGTATAATTGGTTTGGAGAAAGGACTCCGTTGGCGGAAAGTTGAAAATTCAAGAAAAAGGTAAGATTCTTGTGTTTTAAGTTATGGAATGAATTTATATGTTATGATGATTAGAATTAGACGAGAATTATGAAAATTATGGTGTGTGCATGCATGGCCGTGTGTTGTGCATATGGGTGTTGTGGCCGTGTGGTAGTTGAGTTGGAGAGGGCATGAATTCATTTTACTTAGCTTGTTAATTGTGTTGTTATGGCTTTGTGAAGTGAATGGAAAGTTAATGGTTCTTGTTGTTATGAAAAATATGACGTAAGGTTGTTGTAGGAAAATATGCAACGTTGTAGTAACTTATGTAAATATAAGAATGAAGTCATTGAGATGCAAATCATGATTGCTGTTAATGAAGTTGGAAGCCAAAATGTGCTATGGAAACTTATGTTGAAAGTTGGAAGTTTCGGATGAATTATGGTTTGATGGAAATTTTGTATATTTTGTAGAATAATGTGAAATGTCCTTGAGTCGTATTTGAATGGCCTCGAATTAGAGAATGAATATGAAAACGTTGTCATTGGATGGAAAGTGTGAAGTTAGAACGGAAGTGTCGATGTATTATGTTGAAAGAAAGACCATTTATGTTAATATGTGTTTTGTAGCGCTTATTGATGTTGTTGATGTTGTTCTTTGGGTTGTGGTTGGTTGTTTTGAGCCGAGTTGAATCTCGGGGATGCTATATTTATAGGGGAAATGCTTTTCTAAAATTTCGGTAGTTAAGTATGAACTCATTATTGAAATGCTAACTCTCATGAATAGTAACTGGTAAAGGTGACCATTTGCGATTATTGTTATTATTATTAGGTTTGGTTACTCGGACGAAACGGAATGGAGCTCAAGCGAGCATAAGGCACCCGTGAGGTATGTAAAGCTATTCCTTCCCTTCTTTTGGCATGTCCTAGGTATACTAGGCTTGAATTTGAGCCTCGGGGGTTATTCGTTCATCGAAATCCAATTCGAAATGGAGCACTATTCATTCAAAGGTAATTGAACTAGTATCCTCCTATCTTGTTGGAAAAATGCTCAAACGTCCGTAACTTGCCGGAATGTAATCGAATTGCCTTGGAACTTCTATAAATGACTCTATTAAGTGATATTTTATAAAACTTTTCAAAAACCACTCCGAAGGGAGTGTGCTATTTTATAAAACTTTTCAAAAACCGCTCCGAAGGGAGTGTGATATCTTATTATTCGTATTTCTAAAACCACTCCGAAGGGGGTGTGATATATTATTTTCTAAGGCTTTTCTAAAACCACTCCGAAGGGGGTGCGTACAAAACCACTCCGATGGGGGTGTGAGATTTTATTATTCTTACTACTATTATTATTATGCCCGATGGGGCTAGGATTAGTATTATGTCGCGAGTGGCATGCCCGATGGGGCCAGGGTAGCCGTATGCCGCGAGTGACATGCCCGAAGGGGCTAGGATTATGTCGGGGCCAGCATGTCCGATGGGGCCAGGGTAGATGTATGTTGGACCGACATGCCCAAAGGGGCCATTATTTTATTCCGGGACCGGCATGTCCGAAGGGGCCAGGATAGACGTATGTCGGAACCGGTACACCCGAAGGGGATTACTAGTACTACTATTATTGATATTGCTATTGTTATTACTATTATTGTTATTATTATTAGGCCGGAAGCGGCCGTCCGAAGGGACTATTTTATTTAAATATTTAGTTCATGTCGTAATCTAAACTTGCTTTCCGTTGTACTTTTTCGATGTAATCTAAACTTGCTTCTTATTCATTCAAAATAAGAATTGAACTCTCCTATTCCTTGCTTCGGATGCTTTACATATTCGGGACATGTCCGTACCGACCCTCCTTCTTCGGGGCAAAACGTTTCATGCCCGCGAGTTCGGGGGACGCGACCGGGGACCCGGCTTAGAGGGAGATAGCACCGGGAGTCCGACGCTCCATTTGCTCGAGATTACTATCCCCGTTTTGGTATAGCTTTATATATTGTACGAGGTTATACTCTATAGAAGTACGCGACAGCGTGGGAGTCATGGTTACTGTTTGGCCTTGTCGGCCGTTATTTTGTTGTACAGAAATGGCGGAGGCCTTTGGCCCGCCTTGTTTTATGTTGTATGTATCTATATATCATGTTTGAGATGCCTCGAGCTACGCGTCGATTTTGGTATTTCATTTACAACTTTCAATTCTTGTTTTAAAAAAAAAAAAATTGAGTTGACGTTTAAGGGTTCGCTTGACTCTGATGAGAGTCGAGTGCCCGTCACACCCTGACGAAGGTTGGGGTGTGACACCCGAGACTCGTATCACAATCTACATACGACTAAGACATGCCACAAGAAGGAAAGAGTAAGCTTCACATACCTCGTCTGCTTCTTACGTAAATCTGAACTTAGGCCTCGGCTTCTCAAAATCTACAATAACACCATTTGGTATCAAACATTAGCCATAGATTCTTAAAACTTCAATTTCGACTAGCTCTTAATTTTACAGAAAATTTGGGCAGCATTTCCCCTGTAAATTCAACATCCCCGAGGCTTCAACTCGGCTAAATCTTCGACAACAATACCAACAACCATTCTAACCACATCAACAATTAATTCAAAAGGCATTCTACCATCAATAACTCTTTTCTACATATTTCGACAACATTCCAATTATACTCAATTCAACTACATATATTGAACTAACAACAATGCTTACATATTCAAGTACTAGTCCGGAATCATTCAATCGAGATTCAAAGAACATTTCAAGCAACTCGCACAATATTCGAAATACCCTAATCAATACACCAAGCCACCCGAAACCTTCCAACTTCCATAGGAACCACAACAACACATTTCTTTTCCTCCAAATTCATAAACTACACCAACATTCCACATTTAGCAACATTAACCACAATAATACAAAAACTATATTAAAATTACATTATTTCTTCCAACAACCTACAAACGATTCCAACTTCCATTTAAATCATTAAACCATCATTTTCATTATGAAATCCATGCAACAACAACCAAAACATGCTAAATAAAATTAGTTCTTCATTCCTACACACAACACACATATTCGGCCACACACCAATTTTCATGAATTTCATCCATATCTACTTACTACAACACACATAAACCATCCATAACACATGAAAAATGAGATTGAACCTTACCTTTTCCACTTAGTTCTTCACTTGACTAGAGTTGGTGCTTGCATGAACCAAGGATTTGCTTGCTCTAACAATTATTCCATGTTGTTTAGCACCTTCCAATTAGTTGAAAACCTAGGAGAAAATATTTTTTTCTCATCAAATTCTCATGGCCAAATTCAGCCATGCTTGGCCGAATACTACTCTCCTCTCTTGTTCTCCATTTTTCTTGAAGTTTCTTGGGTGGAGAATGATAAAGATGACTAATTAGTCATCCTTATATCTTATATTATACTTCCATGTGGCCCATGGCCCACAAGTCATGTGCATGGCCACATGGCTTTTAATTTCATGAACATTAAATTTTTCCATATTGCACTTTAGACCCCAAATTTCCTTAATATTCCATGCCCATGAAACCATAAGCAACTTATGCCTTAAAATAAAATCGGGCGTCAAAATCTCAACTTCATATCCCGGAGTAGTCTTGTCCTTAACTTTTCGTGGTTAACCCGAATTATCCCAATGTACAAAATACAGGATATAATACAAAAACTCTGGAGGAATCGTCGCTGGGTCCTCTGAGGGATCAGTCTCCATGGAATAACTGAGGCTCCTCCTGCTCGGTCCTGGAGCCTGGGGTCCTAAATCTACTCTAGGGGCCTTCTTAGCACCCTCACTATCTGAAGTTGATCTCTTCATCTCTCACCAGTCTGCACCTACCTATAGGAAAAGAGGTCAGAAGCGATATTTCCTAGACTCTGGCTTTATCGCACGATCTAAGACAAGGAAATATAATTTTCTAAATGTCCCGTAGCTCCTCGTTTATAGATGTGGTGCACAACACACCGATAAATAAGACTCTACTAGACACGGCTCGTAGACATTCCGAGGATGAATCGCTTCGATACCACTTTTGTCACGACCCAACCCCGTAGGCCATGACTAGTGCCCGAGCTGGACACTCGTATACACCTGTTAACTATAATCGTCCACCACTAGCATAATAAAGAACTTATATATAGAAAGGCATGACGTCGTCTCAAAACTGTCGCATATATATATATACATATCACAACAACCTGTCTCCTGAGGAGTTACAACTTTCAACAGATAACATCGTATATAAGCCGACAAGGCTATCATAATACACACTTCTTCCAAAACATATATATATATATATATATATATATATATATATATATATATATCTACGCAAGCCGACAAGGCTGCCACTACACACAACATCCCAAAATATATACATATACGCAAGCCGACAAGGCTGCCACTACGAATGGGAACGCCCCAAAACATAAGTCATACGTACGTAACCGAACAATAACTATATACAACCCACACATATGTCTACGTACCTCTAAGAGTGACAACAAGAACATATGACGGGACGGAGGCCCCGCCGTACCCCCCGGCTAAGCATATATATACAACAAAAGGGTTCGTACTAAAAATATAGGCTCCGGAACAAGGGAGCACTCCAAGATAGCAGAATAGATATCCTAAGCCGGCGATCACCAAAACGAGCGTCCGTACTCGCGGCATGAAACGCCCCCCTAAAGAAAGGGGGGTCGGTACGAAATATGTACTTAGTATGTAAAGCATGAAATACAGTAAACAGATTATAACCGAAATAAGAAGTACAGAAAATGAGTACAATAACCAGAATACCAAAATGCTTACTTTTGAAACACAAATCATGCATGTCAATATCATATATCATATCCGGCCCATTGTAGGACTCGGTGAACATGGTCTCCACCCCGTCTTTGGTGCCATAACACAGCATACTCCAGAACACAGCATAACTCCGTATCACAGCATAGCTCCGTATCACAAAGATAGCACCATAACACAAAGATAACACCATAACACAGCATAACACTATAATATATATATACCGTACCCGGCCCTTTAGTGAGGGACTCGGTGAAAGATGTAACAATGGTATGCACGAGCAGAGTAGTGAGTAACCATATGCATATAAATCATCTTTTGAGACTCAATAGATAAGTAGACTAACCAACGCTCGAGTATCAGGATGATAGCCATATTAAGTACTCTTTGAACATCATTATGAACTATATCAAAATAAAGCCTCAGGGATCATAGACATGTATCAAATTAATACGAAACAAATTATGAAAGTTATGGTCATTAGTTATTATGAAGTCTTTCGAGAATAGGAACTTTTATGCATCGTTTACTATCCAATCATATAGAAACTCGAGGGCAGTAGCTCGACTATATTAAGAAGTCTAACATCAAGAAGTGAATAAGAATCATAAACATGCTCGGAATTTATGAATAGAGTTACCCCGAAGCTCATATCATATCTTACTTACGTCTAGGACATGCCAAAAGAAAGAAGGGATAGGCTTTACATACCTTTGGCGTTTACTCGCAACACAACACGTATACGCTGCCCAATAGTACCTCAACCTATATTAAGACGTCAAGAACTACGGTTAAGCTACGGGGAATTCAAAACGTATTCTAACGTTAGTAACTCCTTTCTAGATAATTAGACGATGTTTCGCTTATATTCAAACCAACTATATACAACCAAGCCAACATCACTAGTCATGCATTCAAGTATCAACCCGAGACTATTCAAACATGACTCGAGGACACTCCGGACAGCCCGTACAGCTCTCCAAAATAGCCCAACTAACACGCAATACAACATATAATCTTCCAAGTTCGACAAGAATAACAACAACACATTCCTTTCTTCCAACTCCATGAACTATACCAACAATCCACACGTTACAATATTATTCATATAAATGCAAGAAACTATATTAACATCATATTAGCTTCTACAACAGCCCACAACAATTACAACTCCAACTTGAATCATTAAACCTTCATTCTCACCATACAATCCATAGCAACAACAACCAAAATACCAAGTAAAATCAATTCACCATTTCATGCACAAACAGCCCCTACACGGCCTCAACACCAACACACATAGTTTCATGAATTTCATTCATTTCTACACACTACAACACGTTCAAAACCACCCCTAATACATGCAAAAGAAAGTTAAACCTTACCTTAAACACTTGACTTCTCAACTTGACTAAACTTGTGCCTTGAATTTAATACTTGTTCTTGCTATCTAGGATCAATCTCATGTTGTCATACACCTTCCAAAGGGTTGAAATACTTGAAGAAAATCAAATTTGATCAACAATTCATAAGCATGAAGCTCGGCACTGGTCGAGAGCTTCTCTCTCCTCTCTAGGTTTTCTTAAGTTGGTGAAGATGAAATTGACTTTTCTTGTCATCAATTTACCATTTATATCATGCCTATGTGTTGGACACATGTCCCCACTCATGGCTTGAGCCAATCAAATTGGCCAAGCCATGGGTGGGACCCACACGGCCATTTATGACTTAATTAGTGACTAATTAAACTTTTAATCCCACTTAATAATCTAATCATGGTTAATTAATCCCTAATATCCATTAATATTTCTATACCAAATAAAATTTATAAGCAACTTGTGCATTAAAACAAAATCGGAGGTTAAAAGTCTCTACCTCGTTGTCACGACCCAACCCCGTAGGCCGTGACTAGTGCCCGAGTCCCACACCCAAACACATTAATTCACACACATACGAATGCCGATACAAATTCAAACGCTACTTTCTCAAACTCAAACACATATATATACATATACTAATCATCCGAGGCGCACCGGTCCAAAACATATAATATACAAACACACATCGTAACACAACCCACATATACATCTACTTGTCGGCATAAAACCAACAGGATATTTCTCGTACCCCGAACACACACACATATATGCAACGAATATATACCAAGATGTAGGCTCCCGGGATGAAAGGAGCACTCCGCAACTTCTCCAACCGGCGGATCGCCAAACCATGGTCGTTCCGTACCGCGGGTACGAAACGCGACCCCCGAAGAAAGGGGGCCGCACGAAATGTCCTAGAATAATCGAGTCACACTCGAAATCTAGCATTTTCAAAATGCCAAATGTGTATTTTTAAAAATAGAAAGCATGCGACGTAAAATATGGTCGCCCGCCCGTCGATGGCGCCATAACACTGGTAACATGAATCTCCGTACAACCCCAAACGCACCACATCATCACCACACATCATAAGCCATATCAAAAGATAACCCATAAACGGAACCCGGCCCTATGGCGAGGTCTCGGAACTAACTGTGTATATCATAATGCGACACAAAAACCGGCTTACCAACAAACCGCACGAACAGTTAGTAACCATATGCACAAAATCATTATCATAAGTCCAAAAAGTAAGTAAAATAACCATACGGGGATCGGAAAAACGTACCAAACTCTCTCAAACGTCATCGACGCAAAAGAAGGTCGCGGGACCCACGGACGCAACCCGAGCCGGGCCCGCCTATGGAAATCATACTCATCACACGTCATACAACCTCCCACGACGATATCGAGGCAATCCGAGCCCTTAGCCGAAAGTTATGAGCGTTCGTAGTTTCAACATCGTTAAGAATAAAACTCTTTTGAAAACCAAGTTTTTATGCAACTTTAAAATCAATTTTTCCAACAACATCAAAACCAATATTTTCTCACATCAACACACGAGTACCAAAAGACAAACGCGAATCATAGTCAGGGCTCGGATCATAAGAATGGAATTTCCTCGAGGCTAGTATCGTAGCCTAATAATCTAAGACATGCCAAAAGAAATTACATACCTCGCTTGCACACAACGGTAATCCAAATCAAACTTATATCTCGAACTCTCCAAGATCTACATAACATCAATAAATACCAACGTCAACCATAAGCACTTAAAAGCTTATTTCCAACTAGCACATAATCCTACGGAAAATTGGGCAGCACTTTTATAAATGGACCAAAATTCAACTCGGCCAAATTCAACAACACAACAAACCAACAATCATTCCAACAATATCCACAATTAATTCGAAACGCATTCGAACATTAAAAATCCTCCTCCACACATTCCGGCAATATTCCAATTATGCTTACTACAACTACATACTTACAAACCAACATGTAATCAAACTAACGCACATTCAATTATCAATCCAAAACCATTCAAACAACAGTCAAGAACTCTTTAAATAATTCATACAATATTTCCAACAACCCAACAAACACTCCAAGTCACCCGAAATTGTCCCTTAACCCAAGAACTCATCCATAACACATTCCTTGACTTCAAATCATGATTTGCTCTAACAATCCACACTCTAACCATATCATTTCCATAAACATAAAAATTACATTAAATACACAAAACCTTCCAAAACAGCCCACAACACTTACATCACCAATTCGAATCATTAAACTCTTATTTTCAACATAGAATCTACATAACAACAACAACCAAAATTCCAAGAAAACTAACTCATTTCTTAACACATACAAAAGGCCATATTCGGCCAACACCCATATATGTATATACTTTATGATTTTCATTCCTTTCAACACTCCACAATAACCAAATATGCTACATAAAGCTTAGTTCATCACTTATAACATAGCACACACATGCACGACCAACACACACACACACGGCCTCAACTTCAAATTGCCATATCTCATGAATTTCATCCATAACAACATAAAACAACACACATAAACCTTCCATAACTCATAAAACAAGATTAGAATTTACCTTTCTTCACAAATCCTCAACTTGTCCAAAGTTGGCCAAGGATGAAAAACGAACAATCCAACGCTTTACTCACCACCCTCCAATTAGTAGGTTTGCTTAGAAGAAAAATTTTTGGGAAGGCTCAATCTTGGTCTTGAAATTTCTGGGTTGGCCGAATGGTTGTTGTTTGTTTTCTCCAAGTTTCTTGATCTTTCTTGTTCATGAAGATAATGATATAATGGCCCCTTAGTCATCTCTTTTTACTTATAATGGCCAACCATGTGGCCATGGCCCACTCCAAAGGTGGCCGGCCACATGGCACCTTTTGTTTCCTCATTTTTATTTCAATAATTGGCAACTTCCACAAATTCCACCTTTGGTCCCGAACTTTCTTAAATGTTTCTATACCAATAACGTCATACACACTTACATCGCACGACAAAATCGAAGGTCACACGTCTCGACTTCGTATCCCGAAATGGTCTTAACCCTAACTTTTCATAGTTAACCCGAATCGTCCCGTCGTTCAAAATACGGGATGTAACACTCATATCCCAAAATAGTCTTGTCCTTAACTTATCGCGATTAACTTTAAAATATCCCAATGTTTAAAAATACGAGATATAACATAGACTTAAAGCAACTCATTTTCTTCCCGAGGAACCACATACTCAGAAGATTACGCAAGGTTGTATCTCGCAAGGAGATTGTGAGGTTTCACCGTATTTCGAGTTATCACTCAGAGCGCAATTTATAGCTAAGTTCGGAAATCTCTTCAAGAAGGTCTAGGTACTCAAGTGAAGCTTAGGATTTTCATCCGCGTACTATTCAGAGAGGATATGCTATGAGCATGTGTATTAGATTTTGGTGGTAGTTGGGATGACCACTTACCCCTTATTGAGTTTGCCTACAACAATAGTTACCATTTCAGTATTCAAATGGCTCCGTATGAAGCTTTATATGGAAGGAAGTGCCTATATGGTTTGAAATAGGAGAAGTACAGCTAATAGGCCCCGAGTTGATCCAACAAGAAGTGAAAAAAGTCAAGGTGATCCGAGATCGATTGTTGATAGCCCAAAGTCGCCAAAAATCTTATGCGGACAACCACCGGCGAGACTTAGAGTTTCAAGTTGACGATTGGGTGTTTTTGAAGGTGTCGCCAATGAAAGGGGTGATGAGATTTGGTAAGAGAGGAAAGCTAAGTCCTCTATATATTGGACCCTATAAGATTATCCGCAAGGTGGGTCAAGTAGCTTATGAATTGGACTTGCCTTCAGAACTTGCATTAGTCCCTCCAGTTTTCCATGTCTCAATGCTCCGCAAGTGTATTGGAGATTCTACAAAGATTGTGCCAATAAATGATGTCCAAGTGACGGAAAATTTAGTTTATGAAGAAGTGCCTATTGCCATATTAGACAGGCAAGTAGGAAGACTTCGGAACAAGGAAGTGGCCTCCGTTAAAGTCTTATGGCGAAATAACAACCGAGAAGAGATGACTTGGGAGGCGGAAAAGAAGATGAAATCCACATACCCGCATTTTTTCAGCCCCCGGAAGAGATCCATGATGAGACATTGAGAGTATGAGGTATGTAAGTTTTCTTGATGTTATATCCCGTATTTTGTACGTTGGGACATTCCGAGCTAACTATGAAAAGTTAAGGAGAAGATTGTTTCGGGATACGAGGTTGAGACTTTTGACCTTCGATTTTATTTTAAGGCATAAGTTGCTTGTGATTTTATTGGCATGGAAAATTAAGGAAATTTGGGGTTAAAAGTGCAATATGGAAAACTTAATGTTCATGAAATTAAAGGCCATGTGGCCATGCACATGACGTGTGGGCCATGGGCCACATGGATGTATAACATAAGTTACAAAGATGATTAATTAGTCATCTTCATCATTTTCTATTTAAGAAATTTCAAGAAACATGGAGAAGGAGAAAGCAAGGAGCATTCGGCCAAGGGTCAAAATGGGTCCATGGAAACCTTGCTCAAAAAATTTATTTCTTCTAGTTTTTCAACTCATTGGAAGGTCCTAAACAACATGAAGTGGTTGTTGGAACAAGCAAATCCTTTGTTCTTGCAATTCTCAACCCAAGCCATGTTGAAGAACTAAGTGAAGAAGGTAAGATTTAATCCTCTTTTCATGTGTTATGGAGGGTTATGCATGTTGTAGTACGTAGAAATGGATGACATTCATGAAAATATGGATGTTGGTGTGTGGCCGTGTATATGTGGTGTTTTGGTAGGATGAGATGAACTAATTTTATTTAATGTTTTTGGTTGTTGTTGCATGGATTCCATAATGAAAATGATGGTTTAATGATTTAAATGGAAGTTGGAGTCGTTGTAGGTTGTTAGAGAAGCTAATGTGATTTTAATGTAGTTTCTTGAACTCATGAGGTTAATGTTGTTAATGTGTGGAATGTTGGTGTATTTTACGAATTTGGAAGAAAGAAATGTGTTGTTGTTGTCCTATGGGAAATGGAAGGTTTCGGGTGGCATTGCACCTTGGTTGGGCCGTTTGAACATTGTGTAGACTGTTTGAAGTGTTCTTGAATCTTGTTTGAATGGTTTCGGATTAGTACTTGAATATGTGTGCATTGGTGTTGGTTTGATTGTATATGGTTAATTTGAACGTAAATGGAATGTTGTCGAATTATGTAGAAAAGAGTTATTGATGTTAGAATGCGTTTTGAATTGATTGTTGATGTTGTTAGTATGGTTATTAGTATTGTTGTTGAAGATTTGACCGAGTTGAATTCTCGGGGTGTTGAATTTATAGGGGAAATGCTGTCCAAATTTCTTTAAATAAAGCATTAATCTAGAATTGGATTCCGGAGTGCCTATGGCTAATGCTTGGTATCTAATGATGTTGTTGTAGATTAGGGAAGCCGAGACTTAAATTCAGATTAGCTTAGGGAGCGGACAAGGTATGTGAAGCTTACCCTTTCTTTTTTTTGGCATGTCTTAGTTGTAATTAGGCTATGATACGAGTCTCGGGGTAACTCCATTCTTAAGATCCGAGCTCGTATACGATTCTTATTCACTTATTGATGTTAACGTTCTTAATATGGTCAAATTATGGCTTTTAAGTCTTTTGTACAGTTGAATTTCAAATGTTGCATAAAGAATGTTGTTTTTAAAGGATTCTATAACTACGAACGACTGTAACTTTCATAGACGAGCTCGGATCGCTTCGAAACATTCGTAGGAGATTCTATAATGAATAAGGTCGCCAACTTTCATAGATGGACTCGGATTGGTTTGATACTCGTCCGTGGGCCCCGAGACTTTCCCTTGTGTAATGCTAACAACTTTTGAAGGGATTTAGTGCGACTATCGTCTTAACCCTCGAGCGTTGCTTACTTACTTTTCTATCAAGTTTGTAATGACGATTATGCCCCTAATTTCCATAAGCTATTTCATATGGTTCGGTACGTATCTATGAGTCCTAAAGTTCTATTGGATGTGCTCTCGAGCGACATTCGGAAGAAACTTGATTTGGCTACCGTCTTGGTTTTTAAATGATGATTCATTTTGAATATTTTATTGAGTCTTGGAAAATGTTCTAAACTGCATATAGTTGCTCATGACTCCGCTCGTGCATATGGTTGTTACCTCTTTCGCCGAGTCCCGGGCCAGTTATGTATCGTACGCACTATGTTATATTCCGGTGTGATGCTGTGCTACGGTTCACCGAGCTCCTCGCTAGAGGGCCGGGTTCCGTTTATATTTGGTGTTATGCTGTGTTATGGCATTATGGTGTACTATGATGTGTTATGGGGATACGGGTTACGGAGATATGAAACCTTCCGGTGTGATGCTGCGTTATGGCGCCAATGACGAGCGGGCGACCATATTCTAAGAGCCCATGCATGATTTGTGTTTTAATGAGTAAGCATTTTAATATTCTGGATATTGCATTTACTTTCTGCACTTCTGGTTTTGATTATGATCATGCTTACTATATTTCATAATTTGCATACTCGGTACATATTCCGTCGACCCCCTTTCTTCGGGGTCGCGTTTCATGCCGCGTGTACGTACACTTATTTGGATGATCCACCGCCTTAGGATTCCCGTTCGGTGTCTTGGAGCGCTCCCTTGTTCTCGAGCCTATGCTTTGATCCGCATTCTATTATTGTATATATGCATATGTTTATTCACGGCACGGCGGGGCCCGTCCCGTCATATGATTTCGTTATTATTCTTAGAGGTTTGTCGACATATATGTGTGGGTTGTGGGTACTCACTGTTCGGTTGTTGTACGTGTGATTTGTGATCTTTGACGTCCCCTATGCTATGATAGCCTTACCAGCTTATGTGTGATATCATCTGTTGGAAGATGTGATCATGATCTGTGTATATATTTGTGACAGCTTTGGGGCGACGTTTCACCTTTCTGTTTGTATATGTTATTTGTATGCTATTTCCGATTAATGTGTGGGTACGGGTGCCCAGTTCGGGCACTAGTCGCGGCCTACAGGGTTGGGTCGTGACAAAAGTGGTATCAGAGCTGTTCGTCCTCGGATTATCTACAGACCGTGTCCGGCAGAGTCTTGTTTATGGTGTGAAACCGGCCACACTTATAAACAGCAGGTTGCGGGGCATTTAGGAATCAGTGACCCTTTTTCTGTCTTAGATCGTGCGATAGAGCCAAGTCTTAGGAAATGAAATTCCTTATACTAACCTTCGATTTTAGCAGAAGGATGATATCGACAGAAGAAAGCGATTGACGATATTGGAAGTTTCAAAGCACGCAGGTAAGCAAAGGCACGACAGGTATATGTCAAATAAGGTATTGAAGTACGAGTGAAATGTAAGGTTGAAAATTGAAAGGGAAGGTAAATAGGAAAGTGAAACAGGTGCAGTCTGAGTTGGGCATACGAGGTAAGTCCATCATCTTCATACTGTTATTGATACTGGGAGCCCTGTGTGGCTGTGATGCGATATGATATCTATATATATATATATATTATATATATATATATATATATATATATGTTGGCCCTGTGAGGCATTGTTGGTATTTCCTGCGTACAGGTTTTGAGATAGTAAGAAATACAGAGGAAACTCTGCCGAAATTTTTCCAGAAATAAAAAGAGAATGAAATATGGGTTTGTGATATGCCTTGAAAGGTCGTGTTGATAGTAAGGATAGAATTTGACTAAGTTGCAAGTACGGCTGACCTCGAGAAATGAATTAATTACTGAATTGACGGTACTAGTAATTAGGAGGTCGATATCGATATAAAAAAAAAAAGAAGAAAAAAAAAAGAGAAGAAAAAAAAAAGAAAAGAATTTGGAAAGGGTTTGTGATATTAAGAAATGAGTTAGAAGAGGTTGGCAAATCTTGATAGAGCGTTATATTAAGGTACCAACTGAATTGATAAGCATGGATAAATTATGATGAGTTTATAGTTAAAAGGGAATAATAATATGATTGAGACAAGAGTGTAGAGGAAAAAGAATTGTGACAGATATGAATGTATTGATAAGACAGCTTGTGAAATATTAAGGATAAGATTGACCAGAAAGGGGCAAAAAAGCTAAGAAGTGTTACACTATGAGATTGATTACAAGCAGGATATTATGTGAATATAATAAGGAATGTTATGAAAATGAGCAAAGCCTAAAGGGAGCAACTAAAGGATATGACGTGATCTATGTGACTAAAGTATAAAGGTGAGCCACTGATCGAAAATAAAAAAAAGATGAAAAGAAAAGCGGGCGAGATAACAGTGCAGTAATAGATGATTACATGTGTAGCCGTGAACACAGGTAATATCAGCGATGGGAGTGTGAAAGGCCAAATCATAGAAAGATGAATAACGAGGTAGGATGAGTACTAGGAAATGACTGGTATGAGGAGAACAAACAGGGATGAACAGAATATGATTTGGGAATGAGAAAGGGATTAAGTAGGAGTAGTATTTTCCGAGAGATGTGGGGATATTATAAGCTCCTCGTGCGCAGAAAAAGAAGGATGGACCTAGACTGGAGAAATATAGTAAGGGGATGCTAAAGGAAGCACCCAAGATAGACGTAATTAAATGAGTGCGAATATGGAACAAAAAGGGAATACATAGTTGTGAATTTAAAGGTGTAGTACGACGACATGGTGGTAAGATAAGACCATTGTTGAGACGAACTTGGGATGTTTTTGAGTGAATTAGAAGTCTGTGTTGGGTACACCGTAAGGGTAAAGAGGCATAAAGCATAAAGGGGTACTGCGTGCACATGACTTCACCTCGAAAATAAAGGAATTCGTAAGCGACAAAGACGGTAGGCTTAGGGAATAGATGGTGCAATGTAATCTCATCAAAGGAAGTAGATGGTATCGGTTGAGGTAAAGATACTATTTCAAGAGAATTTTGGACACTTATCGTTAGAATATAAATGCCACCTAACTGAGAAGTTGGAATGCCTACAAGTATTAGATAATTATTGATTGAAGTACGGGACCCTTTCTAATTCGGCGGGAGATGTGTTATGAGAACGTTTTGAAATCTGTCCAGACTTCAACTTACTCCAGATTATGTGCTGAAGGTCATGCGACGAGGTCGACGCGATCATACTAACGTTAGAGCATCGAATTTCATCAGAGTCCCAAAGTTAAGCGTGCTGGAGTGGGAGCAATTTTAGGATGGGTGACCCCCTGGAAGTTTTCTGGAAGTCTTACAAATTCAGACGTAAGAAGCAAATGAGAAGCTAGGTTAATCTAAGGAAAAATTAGAGTCTGCGGAGTGGGCAGAAACCTTAAGAGGTCGTGTAGAACGAGGCCGACTGAACCAGTGAAAAGGAAGGAAGGTGCATTACAGCTTTAGAAACAGGATAAGTCGAATAGTGTTGGAAATATTTTGTGAATAAGATGGTAGCGATTATGTATACGTATGTATATGATATCCCATACATGGCTATAGTGAATCCCAGCAATCGACGTTGAGGCATATTGCAAGGCATTAATCAGACAGGGTAAGGAAGTTCAAGTGAGCAAAAATAAAAAAAAAAAAAAAAATGGCACAAATGTTATAAGGCAAGTCGATGCTGTCTTCGCTATGAATTGAGCTTGGAAAGTTCTAAGATAATGATATTTGGGAAAGAAATAAAGTAAGTAGACGGTGGGTAAGGTGACCAAAATGTCGGAAAAAAAGCGAAAGAGTAAAGCATAGCGCGATTTGGATAAAAATATGAGGGTAGGTGTGTGAGAAAGATGGAGTGGAACCCAAGAGGACTGTGTAGAATTGCAGGATAGGCTTCGATAAGTGGAACGAAAGAATAATGACCACAACAAAAAATGAGAAGTAAAGAAAAGAAAGATTAGGCCGTGCAACGGTGCTAAAAGATTTCTAACTTCCGAAGAATAAGTGCCGAAGGCGATGGATATCTAAAAACTATTGGTTTATTAGGACCTCCCTAATAAAAGGGGGGAGAACATACTGAACTTGAAAGACATTATGGCGTTCTCATGCTCCGGAAAAGGAAATTTATTAGCTTGGAGCTAGAGTTCGAAACGATCGTCAATACATGGGGATCGAAGACACGTATATTTGTGCTATGAGAGAATCGGAAGGGAGTAAGAATTTCCATAGCCCTACGCTTTTGGGTTGTATTGTAAGATTGAGGGATAAAGGAATGGTTGTGGCAAGAGCCCAAGGATTTAGTTTGAACTCGAATTATGAGTTGCCGTAAGTGTAGCGGTACCGTGAAGGATAGCAAAAGGTACAGAACCATTTCGAATATACATACTTGGATCGATGGAAGTAGTCCTGGAAAGAAACTAGGAGGAATAGTTAAGGGACATAACCATTATACCCACTAGCAACAAAGTTATGCTGAGTGAGCACTCGGGAAGTAAAGGTAAAATGGTGACAAGGATGTAAGGACTAGTGACGTTGGCCATTGAACCGCAAATGAATCTCGATACAGTATGTCACCCTCAGACCGACGAGCAGACCGAACGTACTATTCAGACTCCAGAAGATATGCTGCGAACATGTGTTATTGATTTCAGAGGTAGCCGAGATGATCATTTGCCACTTGTGAGTTTGAATATAACAATACCTACCATCCTAACATCCAGATAACCGCATGAGGCTTTGTATGGCAGGAAGTGCAGGTCACCGGGTGGCTGGTTCGGTGTTGGCGAAACTAAGTCAGTTGGCCCGATATGATTCAGCAAATTATAAAGTAAAGCTTATTCAGGAAAGGCTCTTAGCAGCCAGAGTCGACAGAAGCCGTATGCCGATAATCGACGTCGACACTTAGAGTTCCAATTGTCGATTGAGTATTTAGGGAAGTGTCACCCATGAAGGGTGTTCTAAGATTCGGCAAAAGGGGAAGCTTAGTCCGAGGCATATTGGACCTTACCAGGTCATCCGTAAAGTAGGCGAGGTTGCCTATGAATTAGACCTACCGTCTGATTGCCGTGCATCCAATCTTCCCCATGTCAATGCTTCGCAAAGGTATAGACGATCCCTCCAAGGTATTTTCCCTAGATGATATCCAGGTGACAGACGCATTAGTCTACAAGGAGCAGCCTATATCTATACTGGATCGTTAGGTGAGGGGATTGTGTACCAGAAACATAACTTCCGTTAAAGTATTGTGGCGGAACAACATCAGGGAAGAGAGGAAGAATACGTATTCCTACTTATTTCCTATGTCTTCAGGTAATCTAAATTCCCAGATGGGTTATATTGATTGATTAATGAATTGTACGTGAGCTATAAAGAAACTCCCCGAAGACTTATAAGACCCCGAAGATCGCCTTTAACATTCGAGGATGAATGTTCTAAAGGGGGGGAGGATGTTATATCCCGTATTTTGTACGTTGGGACATTCCGAGCTAACCATGAAAAGTTAAGGACAAGATTGTTCCGGGATACGAGGTTGAGACTTTTGACCTTCGATTTTATTTTAAGGCATAAGTTGCTTGTGATTTTATTGGCATGGAAAATTAAGGAAATTTGGGGTTAAAAGTGCAATATGGAAAACTTAATGTTCATGAAATTAAAGGCCATGTGGCCATGCACATGACGTGTGGGCCTTTACAATTGTAAGGGCCACATGGATGTATAACATAAGTTACAAAGATGATTAATTAGTCATCTTCATCATTTTCATTTAAGAAATTTCAAGAAACATGGAGAAGGAGAAAGAAGGCCATATTCGGCCAAGGGAGAAAAATGAATGGGTCCATGGAAACCTTGCTCAAAAAAATTATTTCTTCTAGTTTTTCAACTCATTGGAAGGTCCTAAACAACATTAAGTGGTTGTTGGAGCAAGCAAATCCTTTGTTCTTGCAATTCTCAACCCAAGCCATGTTGAAGAACTAAGTGAAGAAGGTAAGATTTAATCCTCTTTTCATGTGTTATGGAGGGTTGTGCATGTTGTAGTACGTGGAAATGGATGAAATTCATGAAAATATGGATGTTGGTGTGTGGCCGTGTATATGTGGTGTTTTGGTAGGATGAGATGAACTAATTTTATTTAATGTTTTTGGTTGTTGTTGCATGGATTCCATAATGAAAATGATGGTTTAATGATTTAAATGGAAGTTGGAGTCGTTGTAGGTTGTTAGAGAAGCTAATGTGATTTTAATGTAGTTTCTTGAACTTATGAGGTTAATGTTGTTAATGTGTGGAATGTTGGTGTATTTTATGAATTTGGAAGGAAGAAATGTGTTGTCGTTGCTCCTATGGGAATTGAAGGTTTCGGGTGGCATTGCACCTTGGTTGGGCCGTTGGAATGTTGTGTGGATTGGTTTGAAGTGTTCTTGAATCTTATTTGAATGGTTTCGGATTAGTACTTGAATATGTGTGCATTGGTGTTGGTTTGATTGTATATGGTTAATTTGAACGTAAATGGAATGTTGTCGAATTATGTAGAAAAGAGTTATTGATGTTAGAATGCGTTTTGAATTGATTGTTGATGTTGTTAGTATGGTTATTGGTATTGTTGTTGAAGATTTGGCCGAGTTGAATTCTCGGGTGTTGAATTTACGGGAAATGCGCCCAAATTTCGTAAATAAAGCATTAATCTAGAATTGGATTCGTGAGTGCCTATGGCTAATGTTTGGTATCTAATGATGTTGTTGTAGATTTGGGAAGCCGAGACTTAAATTCGGATTAGCTTAGGGAGCGGACATGTCACGACCCAGCCCCGTAGGCCGTGACTAGTGCCCGAGCTGGGCACTCGTACCCACCTATCAATTATAATCAGATCATGACGAACATAATAGGAACTTATACGCACAAAAGGCACGACATCGCGCACACATATATACATATATCATATATACAACCTGAGGATTTACAGAACACAAACACAACTGTACAGTGCTACCCACAACCCACGTTTATGTCTACAGGCCTCTAACAGTAATAACGGGAACCATATGAAAGGACAAGGGCCCCGCCGTACCCTGAATAAATATATACATATGTAGCAAAAGAGTCTGTACCAAAATCAGGGCTCCGGACAAGGGAGATCTCCACAATAGCTGAGTAGGGATCCTAAGCTGGCGGCTCACCCAAACAAGTATCTACACCTGCGCGGCATGAAACGCAGCCCCCGAAGAAAGGGGGTCAGTACGGAATATGTACTGAGCATGTAAAGCATGGAATACAGTAAACAAAACCGTACCAAAATAAAGAGTATGGAACATGAGCACAGTGCCAAAAAGGCTTACCTTTGAACATAACAATGCATGACCATGTCATAAACATAAGTAATCATCATATACATATGCATATACATAGCGTGTCCCGGCTCCTCAGCGAGGGACTCGGTGAATAGAATCATCATATGCCATCTCCGCCATCCCCGTCTCATCACACCATCACACCATCATATATATATATATATATATATATATATATATTATAGCGTGTCCCGCCCCTCTAGGCGAGGGACTCGGTGAATAATGCAATGGAATGTGCACGAATGCGTGTCCTGGCCCGGGACTCAGTGAAGGACATATTGAGCTTTGCACGAGCAGAGTAGTGAGAAACCATATGCATATAAATTATATCAAAGACTCGATGAAATAAGTTAAACGAATTATCATATGAAAGTCGGACAAGAACTATGTCAAGTACCTTTCGGACATCTCTCGGAACTTATCAAACCGGACTTAGAAATCATGATTACACATCGAAGTCCTATGCGTATCAATCCTCATTTAAAATGTATAAAAGTCACAATCCTAAACTCATTAAGTAAGTAAGAAATCCGTACTCGGGAGGTAAGGTGAAAGTAGTACTAAGTTTTTCTTAAAGGTCATTAAGGATAATCATAGAAAGGCCGCGGGCCCCACGAACGGGTGTCAACCCCATCCGAGCCCGCCTACGAAAGTTGGGGGAATGTTATGTCTCATGAAGTTACATATTAGGTTTCGGGGCGATCCGAGTTCGTATGTGAAGGTTACGAGCGTTTGAAGTTCGGGACCACCTAGTAGCAAAATCCTTTATAAGACTTTTGAAATTCAATCATTTGAAAACTGTCACGACCCAGCCCCGTAGGGCGTGACTAGTGCCCGAACTGGGCACTCGTACCCACCTACCAATAATACCCAGAGATAGCAAGCGAAATAGGAACTTATTCATACAAAAAAGGAACGACATTGCATACACATATACATACATATACCATATATACAGACTGAGGATATACAGAACACAAACATAACGGAATAGTGCTACCCACAACCCACGTTCATGTCTACAGGCCTCTAACAGTAATAGCAGAACCATATGACTCGACAGGGCCCCGCCGTACCCTGAATAAATATGTACACACGTAACAAAAGAGTCTGTACCAAAATCTGGGCTCCGGACAAGGGAGCTCTCCGAAATAGCTGAGTAGGGATCCTAAGCTGGCGGCTCACCCAATCGAGTATCTGTACCTGCGCGGCATGAAACGCAGCCCCCGAAGAAAAGGGGGTCAGTACGGAATATGTACTGAGTATGTAAAGCACAGAATACAATAAATAGAACCATAACCGAACCGACCGTATCAAATTAAGTATAGAAATCAGAAATCAAAAACTTGCCCTCTCATAATCATATATCATGTATATCCATATCACACCATCAAATCATTATGCACATATAACGTACCCGGCCCTCCAGTGAGGGACTCGGTAAATAAATCATATAAACATCATGTATAGTAATCATGTAATCATATGCATATGCCGTACCCGCCTCTCTAGGTGAGGATCAAAGTAACAATGCAATGAACATCATCGTGCACGAATATATATATATATATATATATATAGCGTACCCGCCCGGGACTCGGTGAAAGACATATTAAGCTTGCACGAGCAGAGTAGTGAGAAAACCATATGCAATATAAAACATACAATGTTTGCCAAGACTCGAAAGAACCATCCAGACGATAGATCATTTAAAGGAAATTAGACAATAGCCATAGATCATACCTTTCGGAGTTGCGACGAATTATGTCAAAGACAAAACCTTTGGGGTCATTTGTAGATGGCAAAATATATTATAGAACTCAATGGAATAGTCAAAACGATCACTTTTTAATAATCGGAACTTAGTCAAAAGTCGTACTTGCATATCGCTCAAAATAAGTCAATTAAGTCAACGAGGAAAAAAATCTCGGAAATTGGGGGCCCACCTCGGGTCAAGTCGAGGTGGCGTACGTAAAATTACGAACATTAGGCTTTATGGAGCCACCTATGAAGGTCTCAAGGTAATTCGGTTCCATTTGTGAAAGTTATAGATGTTTAAGCTATTTTTCCAACAAAACATAAAGTATTCAAATTTAATTCCATTAATGAAAAAGGGGGAAATCTAAGCCCCCGGATTCCCAA
>NW_026715028.1:0-20659 GCF_029784015.1 Lycium ferocissimum | reverse complement strand
ACGATTAGGCCCCGGGGGACCGGAACTCGTTTTTGGCCCCCCCGATTCTTTCCCGTCACTTTCCGTACGTCCGATTCGGTTTCCGTTCCGTCCGTCATACTTTTGAGTTCCGATTCCGGGCCGAGACTCGTCCGCCACACTTCGTATCTCCGATCCGCTATTGTGCCTCCGTCGGCGCATTTCCTCGACCGACATATTATGATTACGTACGTACGCGCGACTCGACTCTACGAATCCGATTCCGTACGTACGATTTTTACCTATTCGACTCTGACTATGATTATGTATGTTATATTTCTGCTTTACATACTCGGTACACTTTCGTACTGACCCCCTGTTCTACGGGGGCTGTGTTACATGCCCACAGGTACGGACGCACCGCGTGATACGCCACCGGTCTAGGACGTCGATCTCCGTTTGTGGAGAGCTCCTTGAATCCGGAGCCGATACTTTTTGGTATATATCTTCTCGTTGTCTATTTGTTCTATATATATATGATCATTTGGGTACGGCGGGGGCCACAATCCCGTCTTCGATTCCGTTACGTATGTTAGAGGCACAGCCGTAACATGTACGTGGGTTTGTGGGTTGTCCGGTCGAGTACGTATGTTCGAGTTTGCGACTACTGTCGCTACGATAGCCACAACGGCTTAAATACGTGTTTCGGTATGTATATATGCATATGTATGTTTGTGCGAAGTATCGTATATACGTACGAATTTATGTATGTTTAAATGGAATTAGTCGGTACAGTACGCCTAGTCCGTGATAGGTACGTATGGGTGTCCGGATAGGACACCGGTCGCGGCCCACGGGTTGGAGTCGCGGATGGTCAGTGTGAGGTCGTGAACCACGACCGGTTCCACGACCAACACTCGGGTTCCACGGACCGTGGGACGGTCCGTGGAAGTCCCGACGATCGAAGAGGTTCCAAGTCTTTAAATGTGATCCCACTTCATTTTATTTCGTTTCCATTCACGTCTTCACCCCTCCACACTCTAAACCTTCCAAACATTTCATCCACAAGAAAACTAAGGAGATCAAGGATTGATAACAAGATTTGAGAGAATCGAAGCCTAAGGAACTCCATTAAAGCTATCAAGGTCAAGAAATCTCAAGAAGGAAGAACTAGGGTTTTGCTCGAAGAGGAGTATTAGCAACCAAGGCTTATTCCTAAAGCATCTAAGGTAAGATTTATGATATTTATATGTTGTTTAAGGTATTTGGGAGTTGAAATACTTGGTCATTAAAAGAGAATAGCAAAATGGGTTATGAATGATGAATAGTGACGTTTTTGAGACATAGTTGGAATTGAATCATGAATGTTGGTTGTTGATGATATAAATACATTATAAATGACTTATAGAACATGAAATAAGTATTGGATACGAAAGAATGCGACGATGGATTTTTAGTCATGATTATGGGAAATTGAGGTGAATTATGAAATGCGAATCATATGAATGAATGATGATTGTTGTTAATCATATTGTGATGATTATTATGAATGTTGGGAGTTTATATGGAATATGGCGGAAAGTAGTATAAACAAAGGAAGCGCTGCCCAAATTTCTATAGCTTAGAGAACATGTTTTCCCGATTATATAGCTAATGTCAATACGAATTCCATTGAAGGTATACGAGTGCATTTAAGGAGCAAGCGAGCAATAGAATAGTAAAGCGGCAAAGGTATGTGAGGCTAGTCCTTTCTTTCCAAGGCATGAGTCATATGACATGAATTTCCTCCTTTACTATGAATGTTCCTATCTCTAGGAAGGTAAAGATCCTCATTCATGAATAGCCATACGAGATAAGGCATACGATGACTATGATAGTAAGCTAAAGTCTAGAAATACTATAGCCTTTGACATGATGCTCCTAAGAAACTAATGATGCTATATACATGTAATCAAATGGTATTGATCATTATGTCCACTCACCTTATGCTTGTTCTTCAAGGTGAGCGAATACGTATGAATGTTCCATAGTGACAACGGGGGTCCACGACCTTACGTCACCCCGATCAAGTATGAATAGCTAAGAGTCTCTATGCATGTAATATAATAAGTATATGATGATAAGCATACTATGATGAGTTATGATATGCATATTATGAACGACATATTATGATAAGTATGTTATGAAAAGCATAATTTTGATGGGCATGTTATGATAAGCATGATGTAATGAATGTATGATGATATCACACCGCGCCTATATGGCCGGGCAGCCACCGCCAAAGCGGGCAATTATACACCATGACCAAACGGCATGGGCCCACTAGTGGGCGGCATGAGATAATCTCCCAGGACGAGGAGGCCTGGACGCGGGCTAACACTATTGATTATTCCACCGCACCTATATGGTCGGGCAGTTATTACAGTTATGTGTATATGAGATATGATAATGAGCACGAAAGTAAGTCAGCATGCATGATCATCCTTATGATTCAGTCAGTTACAGATTGCTCCTTGTTTTATGCCTCCTCAGTTTATTGATGTTTCATTATTGTTTATGCTTCACATACTCAGTACAATATTCGTACGACGTCCTTTCTTCGTACGCTCGTGTTCATGCCCACAGTAGACGGGGAGGCGACCCGGACTCATAGGAGCTGTGGGCGATTTGAGAGCACTCCATTTTTCGGAAGTGCCACAGAATTCTCTTTTGGTATATATATATATCTGTACATTCATGTTTTGGGCACGACGGGGTCCTGTCCCGTCCAGATGTCTAGTATTCTAGTAGAGGCTCGTAGATACGCAGTGTGGGTAGTCTGGTCCCATGGCTTGTATGTATATGCATGTATATATTATTTTGATAGCCGAGGGGCTTATGTTTATAAAAGCTAATGTATTTCCGAAAATGACAGTTTTATATGATTATGAGCATATAGTGTGAATAATAGCAGATAAGCAGGCAAGTGAGTGGTGTTCGGTGGGTAGCCCCGGATACCCGTCGCGGCCCGTAGCTCGGGTCGTGACACCCCCTTTAGAACATTCGTCCTCAAATGTTAGATTAACCTTACGGGATCTTATAAGCACTAGGGGGAGTTTCTTTTACAACTATCACAATAATTCATTTATCAAGCAACATAGTCAAATAGGGAATTTAAATTAACTGTAGGCACCAGAAATAAGTGAGGATACTTCTTCTTTATCTCCTCCTCAGCTTCCCAGGTCATTTCTTCCCGATTATTGTTTCGCCATAATACTTTAATAGAAGCCACATCTTTATTCCGCAACTTTCTTACACCGACGATCCAATATGGCTATAGGCGCTCTTCATAAGATAGCTCCTCTGGACTCGGATATCATCTACGAAATACTGCGGAAGGATCATCAATACATTTACGAAGCATAGAAACGTGGAATACGGGTGCCTTGCTCCCCAATCGGTAGATCTAATTCATAGGCAACCTTGCCTATTTTACGAATAATCTGATAAGGCCCAGTATATCTCGGACTGAGCTTTCCTTTCTTGCCGAATCTCAAAACACCTTTCATAGGTGACACTTTCAAGAATACCCAATCACTAATCTGAAACTCTAAATGTCGACGGCGATTATCTGCATATGATTTCTGTCGACTCTGGGCTGCTAATAACCTTTCCCAAATAAGCTTTACCTTATCAACTGCCTGCTGGATCATATCTGGGCCAATCAACTTAGTCTCGCCAACATCGAACCAACCAATCGGTGACCTGCATTTCCTGCTATAAAGTGCCTCATATGGCGCCATCTGAATCTTTGGAGTGGTAGCCGTTATTATAAGCAAATTCAACAAGTGGCAAATGATCATCCCGGCCGCCCACGAAATCAATAACACGGAGCCCGCAACATATCTTCCGGCGTACGAATAGTGCGCTCGGCACCGTCCGTCGACCGGGATGGAATGCTGTACTAAGACTCACCCGTGTCCCCAATCCTTCCCGAAATGATCTTCGAAATTGGGTAAAGCTGGGCACCTCTGTCGGAGATGATAGATATGGGGAATCCGTGAAGCCTCACAATCTCCTTGATATATAACCTGGCATAATCCTCAGTTGAATACGTAGTCCGAACTGGGAGGAAATGGGCTGATTTTGTCAGCCTATCAACAATAATCCATATGGAATCATACCTCCGTGGAGTGCGAGGTAAGCCTGTAATAAAGTCCATATTAATAATTTCCCACTTCCACGTCGGTATCTCCATCTCCTGCAATAATCCACCGGGCTTCTAATGCTCGATCTTAACCTGCTGGCAATTTGGGCACTGAGCGACGAACTCTGCTATGCCCCTTTTCATACCATCCCACCAGTATAAGCATCTAAGATCGTAATACATCTTTGTCGACCCTGGGTGAACAGAATAACGGGCATAATGTGCCTCGCCCATAACTTCGCCGCGACCTACAACACACAAACATCGGTACACATATGCCCCCGTAATAGCACTCCATCAGGTGTAATATCGAACGGGGTCTTTTCCTTTTCAAGGGATGTGTCTCTGTACTGTGCCAGAACAGGATCCTCATACTGACGCCGCTTTATCTCCTCCATAATAGGGGATTCAACAATTTCTCGAACAGAAACCCCAACATCTCCAGAATCAGCCAAACAGACTCCAAGACTAGCCAACTGATGGATCTCGCGAACCATTCCTTCTTCTCTGACGGCACGTCTGTCAAACTACCCATAGACTTACGGCTAAGTACATCTGCTACGACATTGGCTTTCCCAGGATGATATAAAATATCGATATCATAATCTTTCAGCAATTCTAGTCATCTCCTCGGCCGCAAGTTCAATTCCTTCTGCTTAAAGATATATCGGAGGCTCTTATGATCTGTATAAATATCATCGTAAACACCATATAGATAATGTCTCCATATCTTCAAAGCATGAATTACCGCGGCTAGCTCCAGATCGTGGGTAGGATAATTCCTTTCGTACTTTCTGAGCTGCCAGGAAGCATAAGCTATAACTCTGCCGTGCTGTATCAATACTGTCACACCCTAATAAGGTTAGGGTGATGTTATATCCAGTATTTTGCACCTTCGGAAAATTCGAAATAATTGTGACGAGTTAGAGACAAGACCATACTTTGAACTTATTTAATACATAAGTTGTTCACGAAAATATTGACGCGGAAACATCGAGGGAGGCTAAGGGTAAAAGTGAAATTTTGAAAGAAATTTGTTTCATGAAATTACAAATTGTTAACCAACAAATTGGGCTAAAAAAAAAAAATAAGAAAACAAAAGGCCCAAACATGGGGTGGCCGGCCATATACTATGTGTCACGCCCCAATTCCATGGGACGTGATGGGCACCCGACCCCACATCCGGAGCCGAGCGAACCCACAGACTCCTATTGCACACATAAATATTTTTTCAAACTTCTAAAGCGAATAATCATGAAAGACATAGTGAAGCTTTCAAATTTTACAAAATACGTAATTATACAAAATTTAATACATAACGCAAATCAACATATCGAGGTGATGGAGTGGCAGACGAGGCCGACATATCATACCCACACGCTGTCTGCAAAGTCTCTAACACAGATCCAGACGTCATAACAGACAAACTCTGACTCGGCAGCACTCCGGGAAAATGAGGCTTGCCATCTCTGCTGGAACATCTCCTATAATCACATCAGCTCATATCAGGAGTACTGCGCGGCATGAAACGCGGCCCCCGAAGACGGGGGTCGGTACGGAATATGTACGAGTACGTAAGGCATGCAACACAAATAAGCAAGACGCCAGAATCGAACGGACGGACCCATTAAATACTTATATATATATATATATCGAGTACCGGACACATACCTTTCGGACACAATTCATACATATACGTTTCATAAGCCGAAAGTATACGAACAATAAATAATCAATCGAGAATACCTAAGCGCTTAACTTGCGTTCCCCAGACCGCATGTCCGAAGAGGTGCAGAAGATACAGAGCATACGGTGATGTCATACGTCAGACGGAGCACAGAACGTACAGAACACTCAGATGCGATCATATATCGGACGGAATATCAAACGTACAGAATGTCCAGATGATATCATATAACGGACGAAATACAGAACATACAAACCGTACAGATACTGACATACATCGGACTGAGTACCGAACATACAGAAGGCTCAGAAGCTTACGTATGTCGGACAGAATACAGAATGCATATCAAAATCATAATTCTCATATGTGTATGACGCGTGTCGACCCTCCGATGAGGGACTCGGTGAATAGGACCATGTATAGCGAGAATCGGATATCATATATACAAATAACGTGCCCCGGCCCTTTATTAAGGGACTCGGTGGATAAAATCATGTATATCGGAATCATAAGTACATAACGTGTCCCGGCCACTTTATTAAGGGACTCGGTAGATGAAATCATGCATATCAGGATCATACATACATAACGTGTCCCGGCCCTCTCTTGCGGGTCTCGGTGGATAATAATCATGTGTCATCCTGGCCACCATCCCCGCTAACATCACATCATAATTACATACGGATAACGTGTCCCGGCCCGCGAGTACGAGGGACTCGGTGAATATATGCGAGAAAGTGCGCACGAGAACATGTCCTGGCCGGGACTCGGTGAATCGAATCGAATCGTATCGTAACGTACACACGAGATCATAACATGCCCCGGCCGGGACTCGGTGAAGGATACATTGAGTCGCGCGCGAGCGAGTAGTGCGAGAAACATATGCATATGAAATCGGACTCAATGGATACATACGCTTATTAACATCGAAGATTCGAACAAGTCTCGGGTTCTTCGAGTTAGCATCGGAGCATTATAAGCATTTAACGTACCGAAACCTCTTCGGACTGTTTAAGCGGTTCGGATCATACATGAAGAACATTAAGGCTTACGAGAGAGTATTCATATTAGGACACTCGAATCGGACGGCTCATGTCCAAATGCGTATAGCGAGAATATTTATATCGGACGTTCATACCGGAATACCCATATCGGATTTATCATATCGGAATGTTTGTACAAAATACTTAGATCGAATTTCTCTGTCAAACATATATGTATATACCGAATACTTATTCCAGAGTACTTGTATCAGAATAATTTATATCAGAATGCTTATGTCAGAGTGTTCTTATCAGATCATTCATATCGGAGTGTTCATATCAGGATAATCAAATCAGAGTACTCATATCTAAATTGCCGGATACCTATAGCAAACACGAACCTTAGCCAACCATTTCCATTAATTATCGTACGAGGTTAAAGCAGATGGTACTATACATTTAGGTCTCGGGGTTCGTGGGCCCACATCGGATCAAGTCGGGTGTCTAACATAAAAACATGGCCATTATGTTTCATTGGTTCATCCTCGAAGATTCCAAGGCATTCCGATTTCATTTTTAAGAGTTACAAACATTTGAACATTTATTAGCAATAGGGCGTACTCATTAGTTCAATTTCTTGAATGAATAGTAACTAAATTCAAGTTCGGTTGCTAGAATTAGAGTAACCCCGAGGCACCTAATCAAGCCTATTACATCTATGACATACCAAAGAAGGAAGGGGTAAGCCTTACGTACCTTTTACGCCGCTTACGGTACTCCAAATCCTCGTCCAAAGTTTGCCAAAAATCGCAAATGGTCATGTTGACCAATTACTATTCATGAGATTCACAATTTCCCGTCTTAGCCATTATTGTCCTATAAAAATTTGGGCAGCACCTCCCTATAAATATGCCGCCCCGAGAATTTAACTCGGCCAAAATAACAACAACTATACCAACAACAATACCAAGAACATCAATAATCACTACAAACCACAACATGACATGACTAGTTCACTTTCCGACATAATGCGACGCTTTCCATTCCGACTTCACAATTTCAAATCCATATCAATATTTCCATACTCATTTACTCATCAAGATCATTTCAACATCACATAAAAGCATTACATATGGCTTTGCATATTATTTGCAAAATATACCAACTTTCCATCGAAACCATAACCTATCCAAAACTTCCATTTTTCAACAAACACATCCATAACATATTATCATCTTCCAACTCCATCAACGACAATCATAACTAACACCTAAACCATTCATCACCATAATTACTTCACTACTATGTTAGAACACACATACTTTCCTATAACACATATATGCAATTCCAATGCCAAACTTTAATCGTCAAACTTCCGTTATACTATAAAGATCACAACGACGCAACTAACATATTAAACAACATAATTCCATCATTATTCCACCACCTAACTCACGGCCAACATGGCAAATTTCAACTTCATCCAATTTTTTTCCAACTTTCATTTCTAATACAAACTCCACAATAGCCACAACTAAAATACAACATAAAATCCAACATAATTATACTACACATATTCGGCCATGCATGCATATCCAAATACCATGCAAACTTCCATATTTCTATGCATTCAACTCATTTGCATACACTACAACATAAACCAATCTTCATAACATAATAAAAAGAGATGAATCCTTACCTTTTTCTTCTACTTCTTTACTTCACCAAAGTTGCTCACTTGAAGAAATAAGAGCTTCTTCTTCCAAAACAATTGCACCACGTCGTTAAGGGCCTTGAATTAGTAGGAATTCAACAAGAAAATAATTTTTGGAATCAAAATTTGGAGGGACAAAATTTGAGGACCATGGCGAATGGCCATGGTGATTATTTCTCCTTCTTTTCTTTCTTTCTTTCTATTCTTGGCTTGTCTTGAATTAAAAGATGATCAAATATATATATATCATCTTTACATGCATGTGAGGGCACATGCCCTCTCTAGATTTTTCTTTCTTTTTTTCCTTTCATTTATTTTCTAAATTTTCTTGAAACTCTTGGCAAAGATGACTTATTTTTGTCATCTTTTCTTTTTTTTTTTTTTTCACATGGCCAATATGGCCTTTTTATGGAATTTTCATGAAGCTTGGTTGAATTTACCATTTTGCCCCTTGACTTTTCTCAATATTACCATTTTGTCCCTAATCTCCCACATTATTTTCATTGGCCATTTTGCAAATTTCTCTTTCCGCCTTTAACCTCTCGCATATTTCCATACTAATAATAATCACAAATAATTTTTCTAACGACTTGCACATTAAAATGATTTTTGAAAATCGTCTCGCCCTTAACTTTCCACGTCGACTTCGAAATATCCAAACGTACGAAGTACGGGCTATAACATCCTCCCTCCTGAGAAATTGTATGTATATGATTCTGATACGTAACTCTGATGACTAAGTTACATTTGATACGTTCCGGACAACATTAGTAAGAAATCTGATCTGATTACTGTTTGTATTCTGGAATAATAGTCTGTTTTGATCTGTTACTTATTTGATGAATTTTAAGGATGAATCGTGTATGTGTGTATGTGACCTCTGATAACTCTGCTCGTGCTTAATATGACATCATTCACCGAGTCCCGGGCCGGGTACGCATTCGTGCACAGTTGGTATGATAATTCACCGAGTCCCGAAAGGGTCGGTGCGACCGAGTCCCTCACTAGAGGGCCGGCAGATGCGGATGCAACTACTCACCGAGTCCCGAAAGGGCCGGGTACGTATGTGATCACTTCACCGAGTCCCTCGCGAGAGGGCGGCACGGTATTTGTTCGATGATTTGATGATGTAATAATTTGATAATTTGACGATACGATGCTATGATAGCACCGGCCACGATAGAGTGATGGCTCGTCCGAGGTAATGAGAAGATCTATTTTCTATTTATGTAAGACGAGACGTTCTTCGGAAAGAAAGAAGAATAAGCCAAGCCTTCGACATTCGATTAATAAATCTATTTTCCGTACTTGCGTATGATTTCCGAGTTAATATGATTACGATATGTTTCGCTTACTGGCGTGTGTATATACAGGTTAAGCGTTGTACAGGCAAGTTACGACTCTCCAGTTCCTATGTTTGTTTTCTGTGGTTCTTCTTTCCCGTTATGATTCTGTTATTGAATTTCTTGCTTTACATACTCAGTACATATTCCGTACTGACCCCCTTTCTTCGGGGGCTGCGTTTCATGCCGCGCAGGTACACCCAGGTGAGCTAAGGATAGTAGCAAAAGATGATTCAGCGGATTGGCGAGCTCCACTTGCTCCGGAGCGCTGCCGAGTCAGAGTTTGTTCGTGTTATGATATCCGAGTCGTGTTAGAGACTTTGCAGACAGGGTTGTGTGTATGAGATGTCCGTTGTGAGCGGCTCCATAAGCCGTAGCATTGTTATATTTGGTTTTACAGATTTTGTACGGGTATAGGTTTGTGTAATTTGAAAATGATATAAAGTATGTTTGTTTGTCGAAAGTTTTATTATGTACTTATAATTTGGTCTAGGGCCCAGTGTGAATACGAGTATTACGGTAATCTGAGGGTTCGCTCGGCCCTAGATAAGGGTCGGGTGCCCATCACACCCTATCGGAAATTGGGGTGTGACAAATTGGTATCAGAGCAGGTCTGTCCTAGGGGTTGTCTGCAAAGTCGTGTCCGGGTAGAGTCCTCGTTTATGGTGTGCGAAGCGCGCCACATTTATAAACGGAGGCTACGGGCATCTAGGATGGTTACTCTCCTTTGGCATCTTAGATCGTGCTATAGAGCCAAGTTATAGGAAATTCCCGACATTGACCTTTGATTTCGGCAGAGGACTGATGTTGGCAGGCGGAAGCGACCAAGCGGTATGGAGGAGTACAAAGCACGCAGGTAAGTAAGGATACGAAAGATATATGCCAAGTAAGATGTTGGCATACAATTGAAAGGCAAAGTTGAAAAATTGAAAAGGAAGGTAAGCGAGAAGGTGTGACACGTGTAGCCACGGCGAATGGGATCGCCCAGAACATATGTCATACGAACACACCTATACAGAATAGGCACAACCCACATATACGTCTACAAACCTCTAAACAGACTAACAGAATCATATGACGGGACAGGGCCCCGCCCTACCCCTGAACAAACTAATACATATGCAGCTAACGAATATATACCAAAATGTGGGCTCCGAATAAAGGGAGCACTCCAACACGAATATAGTGTCCTAAACCGGCGGATCACCGAACCGTACGTCTATACTGCGGGCATGAAACGCGACCCCGAAGAAAGTGGGGGTCGCACGGAATATGTACCGAGTATGCAAAGCGTAAGATATAGTGAACAAATCTGAGTCATAATCGAAACAGAAGTACAGAAAGTAAGTGCATATCCAAAGTACCAAAGTGTTTATTTTCAAAATACAAATCATGCATAGGGCTCAGAAAATATGGTCGCCCGCCCGTCGCCGCGCCATAACACAAGATAACACCGAAAGTTTCAAATCTCCGTATCCCCGTCACACATCATAACGCCATACACGGCGATAACACCAAATATAAGCGGAACCCGCCCTCTAGCGAGGGGCTCGGTGAACCATAACACAAGATAACACCGGAGTATAACAAAGTGCGCACGACAACATAACCGACCCGGACTCGGCGAAAGATACAACGAAATGCACGAGCAGAGTCGTGAGTAACCATATGTATAAAATTATTATCATAGACCCAAAAGATAAGTAAAATGACCGTACTTGAAAATCGGAATAATAGCCAAACCAAATTCTTTCAAAAGTCATCAGGATAACAAAAAGGAGAGTCGCGGGACCCACGGACGGGTGTTGACCCAAGCCGGGCCCGCCTATGGAAAACATACTCATCACACGCCATAAGATCTCCTACGAACATATCGAGGCAATCCGAGCCTTTCTGTGAAAGTTACGGTCGTTCGTAGTTACGGAACTCTTTTAAAAAAACAAAACTTTTTATGCAACATTTGGAAATCAATTATTCCAAAGACATAAGGGCCAATATTTCATCATATCAAGCATACGAATACCAAGAAACAAATAAGAATCATAGACATGCTCGGATTGCGAGAATAGAATTTTCTCGAGGCTCGTGTCATAGCCTATTTGTAACTAAGGCATGCCAAAAGAAGGAAGGGTTGAGCTTTACATACCTCGTCCGCTCTCAAAACTAATCCAAACTCAAGCTAATCCCAACCTACGCCTCGGGCTCCCCAAGGTCTACAAATATGTCATAATATGCCAAACATTAGCTATAGACATTTGGGCATTTAATTCCAAATTAGCACTTAATTCTACAGAAATTTGGGCAGCATTTCCCCTGTAAATAGGCCAACCCCGAGAATTTAACTCGGCCAAATCAACAACAACAACACCAACAACCAAACTAGCAACATCAATAATCAATTCAAAATGCATTATAAACATTAAATACTCTTTCTACATAATCCAACAACATTCATTATATTTGATTCAACGACTTACATTCAAGCCAACATCAACGCTCATACATTTCAATACCAACCCGAACCCATACCAACAATATTCAAGGACGTTTTAAAGAATTCATACAATGTTTCAAACATTCCAAACAACATCCCAACTTACCCGAAATCTGCCCCACACTCGAAAACACAACCATAACACATTTCCAACTTCCGAATCATGATTTGCACCAACAATCCACACTCTAACAATGTCATTCCCATAAATACAAAAATTACATTAGATACACATGATTCTCCAAATCAGCCCATAACAATTACAACACCAACTTGAATCATTAAACTCTCATTTCCAACATAGAATCCACATAACAACAACAACCAAAACTCTAAGAGAATTAATTCATTCTTTGCCACACATGAGAGGCTACATTCGGCCAACATGCCCACATACAAGGTTCATGATTTTCATTCATTTCAACACACTACAACAACTAAACATGCTACATAGGACTTAGTTCATCACTCCTACACAACACACACATCACACGGCTACATACCAAACACACGGCCTCAACTCCAACATACCATATTTCATGATTTTCATCCATTTTGGCATACTACAACATGCATACATCATTCACAACACATAAAACAAGATTGAATCTTACCTTTTCCCTTCGACTTCACAACTAGGCTAGGGTTTGCGATTGATGAAACGAGTGATCTATTGGCCCAAACAACAACTCCACGTTAATGAGGGACCTCCAATTAGTGGATTTTCTTGAAGAAAATATTTTTGTGATGGCTCAATTCGGTCTTTAATTTCTTGCTCTCTTGGCCGAATGGTTCAAGCTTGTTCATCCAAGTTCTCTTTTTTTTTTCTAAGTGTGGAGTGATAAAAAGATGACTTATTGGTCATCTTTTAAGCTCATATATAAGTTTCACAAGTGTCCATGGCCCACACATGGGTTGGACCAATTAAATTTGGCCACAAAATGTGTGGGCACCACTCCATGCCACACGGCCAAATGGCCAAAAAATGCATGATTTCCAACTTCTAATTATTCCACTTTTGGTCCCAAATTTTCCTAAATGTCCCACACCAATAAATTCATGAACAACTTATGTCTTAAAATAAAATCGAAGGTCAAAAGTCTCGACTTTGTATCCCGGAATGATTTTGTCCCTAACTTACCATAGTTAATCCGGATTGTCCCAATGTACAAAATACGGGATATAACAGTGTGTATGTAGTGGTGTGTAGGAATGATGAATTAATTGTAGTGAGCATGCTTGTGTGTTGTTGTAGTGTGTAGAAATGAATGAAGTTCATAAAATATGGATGATGGTGTGTGGCCGTGTAATGGGTCGTTTTGGTGGGACAAGATGAACTAATTTTATTTAGTGTTTTAGTTGATGATTGTTGTGGATTATATGATGAAAATAAATGTTTAATGATCCAAGTTGAAATGGTAACCATGTGGGCTGATTTGGATGTTAATGCGATTTTAATGCAATCTATTGTAATTATGAAAATGAAGTTGTTAACATGTAGATTGTTGGTGTAGTATATGAATTTGGAAAAAAAGAAATGTGTTGTCGTTGTTCTATGGAATTTGAGAGGTTTCGGGTGATGTTGCCCATTGGTTGGATTGCTTGTGTGAATTGTTTAAAGTGTTCATGAATATTGTTTGGAAGGTTTCGGATTAGCATTTGAATGTATAAGCATTGGTGTTGGCTTGATCATAAGTAGTTAATTTGAATATAAATGGAATGTTGTCGAATTATGTAGAAAAGAGTTAGTGACGTTAGAATGCATTCTGAATTGATTGTTGATATGGTTGTTGGGATTGTTGTTGAAGATTTGGCCGAGTTGAATTCTCGGGGTTGTTGAATTTACGGGGAAATGCTGCCCAAATTTCGTAGATAAAGTGCTAGCCTAGAATGGAATTCGGTGCCTATGGCTAATGTTTGGTATCTAATGATGTTGTTGTAGATTTGGGAAGCCAAGACTTAAATTTGGATTAGCTTAGGAAGCAGACAAGGTATGTAAAGCTAACCTTTCTTTCTTTTGGCATGTCCTAATTGTAAATAGGCTATGACAAGAGTCTCAGGTACCTCTATTCATAAGATCGTAGCTTGACTACGATCCTTATTCACTCCTTAATGTTGGCAATTTTAACATGGACAAATTATGGTTCTTAAGTCTTACGTATGATTGGATTACCAATGTTGTATAAAGAATGTTGTTTTTAAAAGATTCGTAACTACGAACTACCGTAACTTTCATAGACGAAGCTCGGATCGCTTCGAAACGTTCGTGAGATTCTATAATGAATAAGGGTCTCCAACTTACGTAGATGGACCCGGATCGGTTTAATACTCATCCGTGGGCCCCGAGACTTTCCTTTGTGTAATGCTAACGACCACTTATGTAGGATTCGATTAGACTATCGTCTTAACTCTCGAGCGTCGATCACTTACTTCTCTATCGAGTTTGTAATGACGATTATGCCCCTAATTTCCATAAGCTATTTCATATGGTTGGATGTTATCTATGAGTCCTAATGTCCTATTTGATACATTTTCGACGACACTCGGAAGAAATTTGATTTGACTATCGACTTAGTTTTTAAATGATGGTTCACTTTGATTATTCTATCGAGTCTTTGAAAATGTTTTAAAAAGCGCATATAGTTGCTCACGACTCGCTCGTGCATATGGTTGTTACCTCTTTCACCGAGTCCCGGGCCGGTTATGTATCGTGCGCACTATGTTATTTTCCGGTGTGATATTTGTGTTACGGTTCACCGAGCTCCTCGCTGTAGGTCGGGGTTCCGTTTATATTTGGCGTTATCTTGTGTTATGGCATTACGGTGTGCTATGATGTGTTATGGGGATATGTCGGGTTACGGAGATATGAAACCTTCGGTGTGATCTTTGTGTTATGGCGCCAACGACGGGCGGGGCGACCATATTCTAAGAGCCCTACGCATGATTTATGTTTTTATGAGTAAGCATTTTTATATTCGGGACATTGCATTTCCTTCGTACTTCTGGTTTTGATTATGATCCCGCTTACTATATTCCATGCTTTGCATACTCGCACATATTCACATCACCCCTTTCTTCGGTCGCGTTTCATGCCGCGCAGTACGTATACTTATTTGGGTGATCCACCGGCTTATTCTGTTCGAGTGTCTTGAGCGCTCCCTTGTTCCGGAGCCTATACTTTGATCCAGACTTCCGTTATTGTATATGTGCATATGTTTATTCATGGGTACGGCGGGGCCCTTTCCGTCATATGATTTTGTCATTACTCTTAGAGGTAGACAGACATGTGTGGGTATAGGTAGTCGTTTCTCGGGTCATGTCTGTGATTTGTGATTTGGACATCCCCCGTATTTTGATAGCCTTGTCGGCTTATATGTGATATTATTGCGCGACGATATGTATATATGTATTTGTGACATATTTTGGGGGCAACCAAGTTCACTTCTTTGTATGTATAAGATACGATTATGCCATCTATGTCCGATGATCGACTTTTGCATATGTCCAATCGTACGTACGCTCGATTATGGTTAATCGGTCCGTATGGGTGCCCAGCTTGGGCACTAGTCACGGCCTACGGGGTTGGGTCGTGACATCAGCGTGCCTGCTGAGGTTTGCCCCACCATTGGGTTTGCCCCACCACTGGGTTTGCCCCACCATTGGGTTTGCCCCACCACCGGCTCTGACACCAACTGATCATACTCCAGAATACATATATATATCATATAACGTGTCCCGGCCCTCCAGTGAGGGACTCGATAAACAGAATCATCATATCATCATGTTATCATATATCACATGCGGTCCATAATGGGACCCGGCGGACAGTACGTGGTCGCCACTCCATCTTTGGCGCCACAACACATCATACTTCGGAATATTGTATACCTCCGAACACAGCATACCCCATATCACATCATACTTCGTATCACATCATACTTCAGAATATAGCATAGTGCGCACGATAACATACCGGCCCGAGACTCGGCGAAAGAGGTAACAACAGAACGCACGAGCAGAATCGTGAGTAACCATATGCATAACAATCATTATTACAGACTCAATAGAATAATCAAAGCGAACTATTATTTCAAAACCAAGACAATAGTCAAATCAAGTTTCCTCCGAATGTCACTCGGGAACATATCAAATAGAGCTTTAGAAATCATAGTTACGTATCAAAATCATATGCGTAAAAAAATCCTCATTTCAAACTCGACAGATAAATAAGTAATCATACTCGGGGGTCGGAATCATAGCCACATTAAGTTCTTTCAAAGGTCGTCAGAACTATACAAAGGAAAGTCGCGGGACCCACGGACGAGCGTCAACCCAATCCGGGCCCGCCTACGAAAGTTAAAGTCATTATACGTTATAGAATCATTTGCGAGCTTATCAAAGCAATCCGGTTCTGTCTATGAAAGTTACGGACATTTTTAGACATAAGATCCTTTCGGAACAAACCGTTTACACAGCATTTCAAATCCAATCATATCAAAGACATACGGACCATAGCTTGACCATATTAAGGATGCCAACATCAAGAAGCAACTAAGAATCATAAACATGCTCGGACTTTAAGAATAGAGTTACCCCCAAGGCTCATAACATATCATATCTTACTTACGTCTAGGATATGCCAAAAGAAAAGAAGGATAAGCTTTACATACCTCGTTTGCTTCCTAAGCTAATCCAAACTCAAGTCTCGGCTTCTCAACATCTACAACAACATCAGTAGACACCAAACATTAGCCAAAGGTGCCTCGGAATCCAATTTTAAGCTTGCACTTTATTTACAGAAATTTGGGCAGCATTTCCCCTATAATTTCCACAACCCCGAGAATTCAACTCGGCCAAATCTTCAACAACAATACCATCGGCCATATAAACAACATCAATAATTAATTCCAAACGCATTCTAACATTAATAACTCCTTTCTACATAATTCGACAACATTCAATTACATAATTTCAAGCTAACATCAATGCTCGCATATTCAAGTACTAATCCGAGACCACTCAAACAAGTTTCAAGAACGCTTCAAACAATCCACACAATATTCAAACAATCCCAACAATATGCCTTGGAACCCGAAACCTTCCCAAATCCACATGACAACCATAACATATTTCTTTCTTCCAAAACTTGTAAACTACATCAACAATCCACACGTTTACAACATTATTTCCATAAATTCAAGAAACCATATTAGAATCACTTTAGGTTCTAAATCAGCCCGCAACAATTACGACTCCAACTTGAATCATTAAACCCTTATTCTTGCCATAAAATTCACAACAACAAGAAGTAAAATATCAAGTAACATCAATTCATCCTTACTACACAAATGGTCCATACACACGGCCACAATCTCCACACCATAATTTCATGAATTCTATTCATTTCCACGCTCCCCAACATCCACAAGCCATGCATAACATATGAAAATAAGGATTAAGTCTTACCTCTTCCAATCAACTACTCCACGGCTAGAAGTGTTCATGGCAACCACGAACGATTTTCTTGTTCCAACAACTACTTCACGTTAACGAGGGCCTTCCGATTAGTAGGAAAGCTAGGAGAAAATAATTTTCTTGATCAAACTTAGGGACCATCTTCGGCCAGCCCTCTTGGCCGAAGCTCCTTCTTTTTTTTTCTCCATTTCTCCCTAAGTTTCTAGAGTTAGAAAAAGATGAATAAGTCTTGCTTGGTCATGACTTATACATATATATATACATGCCCCCTACAAATATGAGATGAACACATGGCCCACTTTATGGCTTAAAACAATTGGCCAAAATATGGGTGGGACCCGCTCATACCCCACGGCCACATGGCCATTTGGCCACTTCATGAAATATTTTGTTTCCACTTCTAGCTCCTAATTTTTTCTTATTCTAAATTTATCCTTAACACTCCATACCAACAAAAAGATGAATATGCAACTTATGCACTTTAACACAGTTGAAAAAAAAATCTATAACCTTGTCCTTAACTTTCCGCAATTAACTCGGAATACCCCAATGCACAAAAGGCGGCATATAACAGCCCATCAGTCTATGGATGAAACACTGTGCTAAGTTTCACCTGCGTTCCCAAACCTTCTTGAAAGGACTTCCAGAAATTGGTCGTGAATTTCATTCCTCTATCAGTAATAATGGATGTTGGAGCTCCATGAAGCCGTACTATCTCTTTGAGGTACAGCTTTGCATAATCTTCTGCTGAGTACGTAGTTCTGACTGCCAGGAAATGAGCTGACTTTGTAAGTCTGTCAACAATTGCCCATATAGAGTCATACTTACGCTGAGAACGAGGCAAGCCTGCAATAAAATCCATATTAGTCACTTCCCATTTCCAGGTTGGAATTTCCATAGCTTGCAACAATCCTCTGGGCTTTTGGTGCTCAATTTTCACCTGTTGACAATTAGGATATTGAGCTACAAACTCTGCTATATCTTTCTTCATTCCGTCCCACCAATATATAGACTTGAGATCATGGTACATCATTGTCACTCCTGGATGAACGGAATAGCGAGAATAATGGGCTTCCTAAAAAATCTGTTGACGTAGCCTTGCAACACTAGGAACACATAATCTGCCTCGATATCTATGAAATCCATCTGTAGAAATCCCAAATGGTGATTTTTCTTTCTGAATGTATCTCTGAAATAAACTAACTTAGAGTCCTCACATTGGCGCTTCTTCATAGCCACCACTAAGGATAAAATAGCTGAGTTGTGGACAACAACCCCCGTACTGCCCGAGTCCATGATGTGAACACCTAGGCCCGCTAGCTATTGAAGCTCACGAGATAATTCCCTCTTCTCGGGCTGAATATCATATAGGTCGCCCATGGATTTGCGGCTAAGAGCATCAGCTACCACGTTAGCCTTTTCAGTATGATATAGAATAGTCACATCATAGTCTTTCAACCGCTCTAACCATCACCTCTGCCGTAAATTCAACTCCTTTTGTGTGAAGATACACTGGAGACTCTTGTGATCTGTATAAATATCGACATGAACACCATATAAATAATGTCTCCACATCTTTAGCGCATGAATAAGCGGCAGCTAACTCAAGATCATGGGTCGGGTAGTTTTTCTCGTGTTTCTGTAACTGCCTTGAAGCATAGGCAATGACCTTACCGTGCTGCATCAACACACAGCCCAACCCCACACCAGAGGCATCACAATACACAACATAACCTTTTGATCCTTCTGGAAGTGTTAGGACTGGGGCCGAAGTTAATCTGTCTTTCAGCTCCTGAAAACTGCGCTCACGCGCATCGGTCCATTGAAATTTCACTGATTTCTGAATTAGCTTCATCAATGGTGCAGAAATAGAAGAAAATCCTTCTACAAATCTTCTGTAATAACCTGCAAATCCCAAAAAACTGCGAACCTCCATAGTAGTTATAGGCCTTGGCCAAGTCTTCACAGCTTCAATCTTTTGCGTATCTACTCGAATACCATCAGCTGATATAATATGGCCCAGAAAAGTTACGGAATTCAACCAGAACTCGCATTTTGAGAATGTTACACCTCGGAAAATTTTTCGTTGATGCACAGTGAATAGGCTAATGAGAAATATGAAGTATACGATGTTTCAATAAGTAAGACATAGCAATTGATGATTCTAAATGAGATTTGAAAGTCGTTCGATGTTAGATAAGAAAGTTGCCAAGAGAGGGCTATGTTTAAGATAAGTATCGGAAAGGATTCATGAGTAGTAAGTTGATGATAACTTAATGATGTGTTGGGGAAGAGTTATAGCTCCCCTTAGATTGCTAATGAAGTGACAAACAAGTGCTAAGAAGGTTCCATAAGGATTGGAGATCAAACGAGACGACGGGATCAAACTTGGTGGAACAAAGAGTTCCCGGCGGCGCGTGCATTCCACGGACCGTGGATGGGTCCGTGGAAATGCCGACGCAAGAAGGAAGCGGCTGGTCGTGAACCACGACCAGATCCACCGGACGGATTGGGTTCCACGGACCGTGGAACAGTCCGTGGAACACCCGACGGGCTGAAATGTTTTAAGTGTTTAAATGTGTTCCCAACTTCATATTTTCATTTCCAACATCTCTCTACTTCTCTCTAAGACCTCTAGGGTTCCATATATGTTTCATGAACAAGGATCCAAAGGAAATCAAAGGTCATTACCATCAAAACAAGCGAATCAAAGTAAGAGAAACCATTAAAGTTCATCAAAAGCAAGAAATCAATGAAGGAAAATGCAAGGTTTAGCTCAGTGAAGGTTTATGCAACCAACGTTAAAATCCTACACCATC
>NW_026715027.1:0-21651 GCF_029784015.1 Lycium ferocissimum | reverse complement strand
GTGCCTCCTAACTCTCCCAAGCTCGATCCAAGGGAAACTTAAGTCTTCCCAAAGCTCTACCGCATATGAATTGGACAAACGAGTTCAATGATACCCATATTGCTATATAAAATAATTAAGGACTAAAAAGTCAAATAAAAAAGTAAACCCCGAGCCCCAGGTCAAAACTAGAGATTTATTTAAAAATAGGTTTACTAATTCCTTAGGGAACCAATATCTATAATTTTATCCTAAAATAACTTCAAAGCGACCTCCAATTCATAAATTTCACTTTCTTAACTTTAGTTCTCCAAACCCCAATTTTTCCCAACCAAAACATTGATAAAACGCTAAATAAATGATGTGAGTCATGGGGAAATACCAAAATAAATGTTAGAATCTCACCCCCTAGGTCGAAACGAGAAGAAGAACACTGCGAAAATCTCCCACATTCGAGCTTTAGAACTCTTAAAATCGTGAAAATACACTTTTGGGCTGAATGTCAATTTTATAATTGACTGGGTCACTTTCGCGACAACCCTTCATGGTCGTGACGAAAGGCATCCACGGTCGTGACAAAAAGTTCGCAGTCATGATGAAATGTCACGACCCAAACGAGGGTCGAGCGGCACCTACACACTCCCCCTAGTGGGCAAATCCTTCCCTTGCCCAACATACAATCTATCAATGCGGAAGAATAATATAAATGCTAATAAGTCACAAATTTCATATAAGGTAATAATTGTTGAAATACATAAACTAGCCATGGAACCTGGTCTGAATAGTGCAAGATCTTCTAAGTATACAACTTGTATAAAAGTTACAACCACAACCTGAATACAACTTCTGTTTAGAATAAGAATTTAACAGAAAAGTTCTAGATTTAACCCATGAGATCCTCAAGGCTAATCAATCTCGCTCAAGTACCTAGAACAACTCTACACCCCGAAAAGGATGTAGAAGAGTAGTATCATTGCAAACAACACGTACTGGTAGGCATCATAGGCCGACAACAATTAGCTAACATATATAAAGAAAGAAACTGAAAGATAGGCAGATAAGCAGTCCAAATGTAGTCACTAAGCTCAACCATGTAAGTATTGCAATAATGTAAACCACACTAGATCTCACTAGTCTACAGTCATAGCCTAGGCGGACCTCTAGCCCTCGAATCCATCAAGTGTCTAGGTAAGTGATTTACAAGCACGCAACATCTCAAATAAATCAACAACCAAGGAATCATGGCTAAAACGCACGATGCAATACACAACTGGATATAACAAACTTAATCGTAGACGTAACGGACGTAATATGACGCGTGTGCAATGCAATGCACTGGCCAACTGTCTTATATCATACACACATGCTATGGATGGAAGACCTCCAGGTCTCGATAGTCATGACCGGCGGGGCCCATGGCGTCCATGTATCACTCTCTCCGGAACAGACCTCGGATCACGGATTCATATCATACTTTCATCAAAAGTGTTACATTTTCTTTCATAGTTGCCACAAATCTTTTATCAATCGTTTCCGAACTATTTCCATCATGTATGAGTGAATGAATGCAATAATGCTAAATCAATGCGGAATGAAATGCATGTATGAATGCCAATTTCAATAATAATCATGAGGATAAATAAGCATAACAACCTCCGTAAATCAATTACCAATATGAACTTATTCCCTAATTTGTACAATGCCACGTCTGAAACAATTTCCCTTCAGACCACATAGGTAACACCAAATATATATGCACGAGAGGCCATACGAAATATGCCCATAGCAAACACCATAATAAGAAGCCTCGATGTTTCACTTTCCCCTCGTCACACACCTAATTTTGACCTTCGTAATTTATTTCAATCACTTCGCAGTCCCCGTATAATAAATAAAATGAGCCGGGCATCTTGAAAGATTTAAATAATTTTTATAAATTGTCCAAGTCAATAGTTCATTCCTTAAATTAATAAAAGGGATTTTCATGCATCATAAATTTATTTGGAAATTAATGAGTAGTTTTATGATATTTTATGAGAGGAGAAAGAGAGAGAGAAAGAGAGAAAAAGGGTTTTCATTTATTTAATTATTTAAAATTGTCAAGAAATCAAAATTTTGCATATACTTTATTTCCTTTAAATCCATGAATTTTGAGTAATTTAAATAATTTGAGTAATTAGCTATTTAACCTTTAAATCTCTAATTTTTATATATTACATGATTTGTCAAAAAATATATATGCATAATTTTCCATAAATTTTTTAATTAGGCTAATTGATTAATTAAGTGATAATTATTGCAAATTGATCCTTTTTTGACATAAATATTTTTCCATGGCCACAATTAAATTAGTCAGTTCATGATTTAAAGAAATTAGAGTCATTTTTTGCAAAATTAGCCTATTAATGGCTTTATTTGAAATAACCAGTTCAATTTAATTTCAAAATTTGCTAATTAGGCCAAACAAGGCTATAATTGAAATGATCATGCCAGGTTAAGAATTAACTAAGGCCATGTTCGTAATTCTAGGCCCATTTAACAATTTGGCCGATGTTTTAAATTATTTTAATAAAATGATTATGTCCTAATTTTCCCTATAATTAAAATTTCATCAATTTTTATATTTTTCTATTTTTTTTTATGTACCAGATATATATATGTATACCCCAAGTGTGTATGGTGTATACATAAACGTATAGGGCCCCTTAATATTTCAAATTTGGACTGAGTCCAGCCCAAGGCCAGGCTGAGACTCGACCCAATTCATTTAAAACGGATTAGAGGGGTATACCCCCTTCTTATTTTCAATTTTCTCTTTTGCAAAATATAAAACCCCACCCCCATCCCCTCGTCTCTCTCTTCCATACTCAGTGAAACCCTAGCGCCGCCTTTGACTTCTCATAGTCTCTCTCCGCCAAAAATGGCAAGATCACAGAGCATGGCTGACAAATACAGATACTTCATGCTCATTATGGTGAAAGCATTAAAGGATTCACCCGATTTCGTGTTCTTTTTACCCGAATATGGTAATAAGCATTTGTTTTACTTGTTTTTTAGATTTTTCAGTCAAAACTCATGATTTTCTTTTGCTTTTAAGTTATTTTGTTTGTTATTTCTCGCATTTTCCTATTGGTTCGTGGTTGTTGGTACAGATCAACCCAAGAAGGGTCAGATCTGACCGCATGTTTTGCTACGCCTTTAGATCTGGGTCGCTGGTTCTTTGTTTACTGAGTATTTGGTTTGGAAGAGGGTTTATCCCACATCGTTTGTTGTTAGTTTTGTGAGATTTTGGGGTTCTATTTATAGAGCCCCACTCTCACAAAAACAGGAGGTCGGAAAAACAAGGGAAAAATAGTGAGATAGAAAAATAGAGAGAAATTTGAAAGTTGAAGAAGTTGGAAAATTTTGATTTTCAAAAGCTTCTTAGTAATTTTTTTTTTAAAAATACCTTGACTGAAATAGTTGGGGTTTTCTCAGTTCTAAAATATTTTCTTACTTCATTTTATTTTTCGTGTGGTTGAGTTGTTGAGGTTGGAAGCACAAAGCTACCAAATTCATTCTTTTCTTGGTTGCGCACACAAAAGGTAAATTTTAATTTATTTTATTTCGTTATTTAGAGTGTTGCCTAGTCTAAGTGTATTTACATTAGTTAAGTTTTCTTGTGATTTGATGCTTGTTAATGGTGGTTCTCTTTGCTAAGAGTCGCCCTATTTGATTGTGTGCTTAACTTATGGATTTACTTGAGGCAAAAACAGAAGAATTAATGTGAATGTTGTGTGGAAACTCATTAGGAAGTAGGCTGTTTGAACTTCCTAGTGGCTTGTTTGTTCATGTGATTCTAATGTTCCATGTTTACTGCGAAGGGGTGTGGTTGAAGTACTTTAAAAAAATTCCTTTTTTTTTCTTTTTAAGTCAAAATAGTTTGTGAATCAGATCCTAAGTAGAACTAATGTAATAAAGTTCAACTTATTTTTCCCTCTACTCAAATCCTAGGTGTTGTTTAAAGGTATTTATGCGCTTATATGTTGGTTTAGATTAATATGGATAGCTTACTCGTAATGTGTGCTTGTGTTTATAGTTAGAAATCACATACTTTTGCTAATCAGTCATGAGCTACCCTCCCTTGTGAAGCAAAGTGTTTATCAAAGTCATCTTAACTATGAATGTTTTAACTTAACAAATTGGTTTAGATGCAATTTCTGATGTGTTCACTTCTTTCCAAAAAACACTTAAGTATAAGTTAAATCTATTTGCTGATTCTTGGAAGATATAACAGTAGATTATTCCATTTTCCCTTTCCCTCCTTCTTAAATGATCTTACTCACATAAAATAGAGTAAAGATAGGATTAGTTAGCAGTTTGCTGCTTTTATCAATTAATATTCAGATAAAAAATAGAATCAGGTTCAGTTTGAGTTTGCGAGCTGGTAGACTGTTAATGTCAATATCTATGATTATGTTCTCATCTGATGTAGGCCAGATTATGTGCTAATTGTCTATGATTTGTAGCAAATCTTAGAACTAATATGATCAAGGTGCTTGAGTGTGAACTCTGTTCTTTCTTCAGTTTGATCAAGGCTTTATTTTCTTGTCTGAATTTGTTGCTTAAACATGTAGTGTTCATAACTTGTTTTGTGTGGTCCGTGTCATAAGTCCTTCACCTAAAAATGGTCTATACCTAAATGTTTAGAGTTTGGTAAAAAAAAAAAAAATGGAAAAGAAAGGATCAACTTTTGGGAATATAAGACTCAGTCCCCATTTGAAGATTAATTGGAGTTAATCTAATTAGTAACTAACTAACAAGATGGTTGTCAGTCTGTAACTTGGTTAGTGATCATTTTGGAATTGAAAGGTATAAAAATGGAAGGAAGTAGTTGTCTAGGAGGGAAGTCTGTTCTGCTATCTTTGATCTCCTGTTGTTAGTCCTATCCTCATTAGTTGTTTTATCGAACTAGTGACGTAAAGTTGTTATGGACTGATATGCCACACTTTTGCATCTGTGTTGCATTCCACTCATGGATAAGCCTTTGCTTGGTAGATGATCCTAAGTGTTCAAATTTGATAAGTTTCAAGCATTAAGAGAAGGTTGGAATAAAGTAGTTTGGTCATGGTTTGTCCAGTTTTGAATAGTTTAGAGATTGAGCTCTTTGTTTTGAAATCTGAGATCTGTTTTCTTTTCTTTGTGCATGAATGAAAATATGGGGATAATAACTCATGGTCCTTGATTGTCTAGGCTTAAAAGATGAAAACAAATAGGAAGGGTCTTATAATTCCAGCTAATAATGGAAGAGGATAAAATGGATAGAAAAAGAGGAAAAACTGTGGTTGAAACCTTAAGAAATGTTTTGACTTTGACATATGAACTGTCCAGTCTTCTTCTGGTATATACTAAAGGGTAATAAAGAGGATCACAAGTGTAGATATAGGGGGTTGAAAACCACTTGGCTAAATGGGGAAGTCTTTTAAAGACAGCTTAGGAGAAGGTTGAGAAAGGGTCAAGCATCACTTGATCCACAATATCTTTCTTCCCAAATAAGAGATTGTCATGGCGTTCTTCATAATCCTATGGGGTGTAACCTATGACCTTTGCACATTGGTGTTTTCTTGCCATTTTGTTAAGTTAAATGGATCCTAAAAAATGAGTTTCTTGTGTATTTATTAATTGTTCACTAAGATTAATAAACCTGGTCTTGCTGTGTCTGTTTTGATATGTCTCAAGGGAGGTGGTTTGACTAGGTTAGGTAATGTATGATAATTTGAAAGATTGCAGTAAAACTGGAAAGAGGAAAAGGCTTTCAAAAAGGAATACCATTTGTTTGGAAATGAGGCAAGAAAAGTTCTATGAAGATAATGTAATAATGTGTAACAGACTCTTTAATATTTGGTTAAGTTAGGATCATGATTTAGATCTTCATGTAAATTCTGTGTGCATTGATGTGGTTTCAACTTGTATCTGAAAGGTGGCTTGTCTTCTCCCTCTCCCTAAGTCATGATAAGGCCTTAAAAGTAAAGAAATTAGTGGCCTACATCAACTTAAGGTAGTAATACAGTGTCTTAGGGGTATAGTTGACCCTTTCTTTGTGATACTTTGGATAACATATCATGTTTCCCATTTTGAGATATATTCTTGAGTTTACTAGCCTAAAGTCTAAGTAGAAGATAAAACTAAACATGATCATGTTGGATAGATGTGTTTTCCCCTTTGTGCAGTATTAAAAACTGCTAAGAATATGTTGTACTTGTCCAGTTTTGAAGTGATGAAAACAAAGAGTAGGCCACTACTTATGAACATGTCTAAATCATTGTGCATCCTCTTTTAAAATCAACTTGTTTCTCTCTACAATAGAATAGGATCAGGAGAAAAGGTCTAAAAGAATTTCCAACTCTGAACTAAAAATGTGAATCTTATGTGTATCTGTGGGACTTTTGGCCCGTCTACTTGCTTAAGTTATGTGTAAAAATGTAGTTGTTGTACCTAAGGTTGTACATTCTACATAAGACCATTAGGACTTGAAAGTTCTTTGGCATTTTTCCACAATTGATCCTGGCTTGGTTTTCATTTTTTGCTTGTGTCTTAAACTGGGTTTTGCTGGGAGTAATGCAACACCACACCTGTGTTTGTCAACGGTAATGAAGTCATGGCTCTTATGACACTTTTCTTATCCTAGATTGACCTATCTATGCTTTGTTCCTGTCGGTGTCATAAATAGATAAGAAAACTAAGTATGCTTCCCTTTATGTGCTACACACTAGTAGATGGCAGTTTCTAATAAAAGAATTCCGATTTCCTCTATTTGGATTGGTATATATCATGTATGTTGGATTATAGTTTGGTTCCTTCTGTTTACTTCCTGTATCCTCTGTGAGGACCACCTAGACTTTAGAACATAATTCCTAAAATGTGGCAAGAACCTTTATTTGGACTGTGCATAAGACATCTAGGCTCATTTGAGAGATTTTGTCTAAACAATTCTACATGTACTTCGTAAATGCCAAATCTGTTGTGATTGTACCATGTCTAGAAGCTGGTTAACCCTATCCCTGTGTTCCTTTACACTTTTCCACATCTACTTGATTCAATATTGTTAAGAACTGTATTATTCCTATATGATTGCCTGTGTTGTGATTACCTGGTTTAAGTTCAGCCTTGGCCACATTATGTTCATGCAGATTACTTTCTTTTTTTCCCATGTTTAGATCATACTTGGTGCCTTGGTCATGGTTCATAAGATTAATTTTCCTGCTGAGTCTATTCATCTCTTCTCTCCTTGTTCTCATTTGCTCTTGTTGACTTATAATTGTTCTATATACATGTATATTGGACCTATCCTATTTATTCCAAGCTATGTGTGTGTGTGTGTGGATCTGTGTCTTCTGTGGCTATTGTTGGTTGAGAGGCAATTTAGGTGAAAGGAGGGCTTAGTTTGAGCCTTCCCCTGGTGACCAGCCATGCCGGAGGTGTTGACACCTAATTTTCATCTCATAAGATGCGTATTTTAATTCTTAAAATTCCCGAGTAAAAGACGGAGCAAGGATGCACCTTCAAATTTTTAAAATTTCAAAATCCCGAGAAAATTGCAAAATTGACATTTAATTAATTATTCTGTAAAAATTGATAATTGCAAGAAAATTACGAGTTATTTACTTTCGTAAATATAATTCAAAAAGAAAGTACATATCCCCCTCCATTTAATTTAGGAAAATTGTTAATTAAAGACGACGTATAAATTATCGCTCATTTTTACCATATTTGTTTCCATTTTTTAAATATTGCTCAAAAGTATATCAATATTGGGCTCATTTTGAAGCTCGTATTTTAAAACAACGTATTAGAATTTTTATCTTGTCAAAATATTACTTTACGAGGGAATTTTAAGTTAATTAATTTAAATTATATACTATACTTTTAAAGAATATGTGGTATATTTTAAAAAAGTGGGAAGTAAATAATATACTTACTTACCCTCCCCCCCCACCCCCCCAATTTATTTTCCTCGTCTGACCCGTCATTTTGTTTTTACCCTAAATGTTTCTCTTCTCTCTTCTTGAGAGAATTCAGTGGCGGTGCTAGAGTTCCACCACTAGCCACCGCCCCTCCACCGTGTTTCCACCTATTTTTACCCTACAATGGATTGGCACCTATTTGTGGTGTGGGATGCCATGGGCGAGCCTTTAAGGCTTTAGCCACCTTGTGCTACCACACCACCACAAAAAGGGGATTTGTGGTGATTTGCTCGATTGATATGATGTTGTTTGGCTACGTGTATGCCTTGGATGAGGTTTTTAACGGTCCTATTTGTTTGTTTGTTGGTCTAATTTTGTTGTTTTGTGTGTGTTGGCGTACGATTTGCCATCTGGTATGTACAATTTGATTTCGTTTTGTTATTCCTTGTACAATTTGCGAAAAATTAGGGATTTTAGTACGATTTAGCACAAATGTGCTGTATTATTTTGTCATTACTCGTTTGAATTGGATTTTGTATGACGAGGTGGTGAATTTGGGGGGAAATCTAATTGGAAAAACCTAGAATCTTCCATTTTTTGCCCCTAAGTTGATTTGCATGCTATAAATAGAAGTGTGTAGAAAATTAAGGGGGGATTTACTTTTTTGAAAAAACTGCTACTACTATTCCAATGCTAGGGTTTAAGTCTCTTCATATACCCAAATATATATATATATATATATATATATATATTACCTATATATATAGGATATTACCAAAATATATATATATATATATATATATATATATATATATATATATATATATATATATATATATATTACCCGAAATATAATATATTATATCTTGAAAATCAAGAAGAAAAGATTTGCAAAAGAGGTTTTTGAGTGTTTGTTGTTGAAGACTTGATTCAATCTCCCCATTTGATCTTTAGGTTTCCTTTGTAAGAGGTAATATCTCCATACTACTCTTTATTTGAGTTTCAGTCTTTATATGAATTTAAATAATTACATTGTTGTTTAAATATGTGTTTTGAGCTTTATTTCACTGATTCAAATGCATTACTGCCTTAGTTTAGTTGATGGTAAAGTGTTGATGTTGTTTAAACTGCTATAATATGACTGGATTTTTCTGAATCATGTTGAGATTTTGTTTTGTTGTTTTCCTTCTGGAATTTAGGAACTAAATGTGATAAAGGATGGTTTTGGGATTTAGTCTTGTTGTATCAAGCTATTTAAGGTTCCAGCTTTGTTATATGGTAATGTTTCATTAGAAGTTTAGTGATTAGTCTTGTTCTTGTGATTTCTGTTCATCATGTTGTGAGGATGGTCTTGTCTGATAATAATGGATCAATTTTGTCTACTAGTTTACTTGTTTGATATGGTTTTGGTCCTAGACATGGCTTCAGATTGGCTTTACTATAAAAAGCTTGAATATTTTTCTAGAAATCTGTTAAGTCTAAGTTTTAGAAGTTAAATTTGATCCTTTTCCATCATTTGTTGGTTCTGAATTACTCTTGATGGTCTAACATTTTTTAAAAGGGTAACTTATGGTCCTGAAGCCTCATTGTTAGTTGAATCCTTTGAAGTCTTAAAGATTATTTCAAAACCAGTGTACATTGCTGATATTTATCTAGAATCTGCTTTAAAAGGAAGGAAAGAGGGTGTTTTTGGTTAAACTATTGTGTGTGGATCTCATTTTGTGATACACAAGTTTTATTTCCCTTTTATTAGCCATTTACCTAGACTATCATGGAAACTGTTATGTTTTAGTTTAGATTTTGAAGTGATCAATAGGTAGGCTTCATGTACTCTTGTTGTTGAATAAGTAGAGGTATAAAAAGGAATTTTTAACTAAACCTAGAAAGTAAAATTAAAATAAAAAATAAAAAAAAGGAGCAGAACTTAGTGGCAGCTCAGTCTCTTGTTCTTTCCCTCTATGTGCTTGTTTTCTTGGAAACTTGATCTCTGATTAAAATTTCTCTTCCAAAACAGTGTTAGGAGAGGTTAAGATTTAAACCTTGCTGAGCTTACTATCATTTGCTTTTAAGAATTTGAATAGGTGACTTACATATGATATCTGTGTTGCTTACAGTTTGCTTGTTTCTTCTTGCCTAAAATGATCACCTAATAGACTAAGAACTTGTTTGGATGGGTTAAAAAGAGCTTATAAGCGTTGGGTAGGCTAACTTATTTTTTTGGCTTATAAACTTTTCAACTATAAGAGATAAGCTAAGCCAAATGGGCTCAATTATTTTTTTTGGGCTTATTTTAAGCACAAAATGACTTTAAGCTGGCCAGCCAAACACTCAAAAAGCCGAAAACATATAAGAGAAGCCAATCCACTAAGAATAGGGATTCTAAACTAGGATTGAAGTTGTTTTAAGAAAACTGATGAGATACTTGTTTTTATAACACACTCCTTTGCTGATCACTTATAAAATTTGAGACAGCCTAATATGTTTCTCTTGTTCCTATTTGCTTGTTTGAGACTAAACTATGACCAAAATGCTATGGGGAACCTAGGATAGTGCCATGCCCTCTTTAATAGTGTTGAAACCCCTGGAATACTAAGTGCTTTTATGTGAATTTTTCCTTTTGACCATGTTTGATTACAACCACTATTTATACCTATTTGACCTTTACTTGTAATCTTGACTCACTGTTTAGACCATATAATGATTTGAACTCTATCAATGACTTAAGATAACATCATGTACCTTTTTTTTTTTTTTTGACCCTATTCTAGACCCTTTGAACTCCGTCATTGCTCTTATTTGAAACTCGCCTTAGTTGCTTTAATTCTGTAATCCTAAGTTGACTTATAGCTTGCACATGGAATAACACTCTGCCCCTATCTTTTTCTTTTGGACTGTTTCATCTTGTATTGATTATCCTTTGCCTAGAATTCCTTGTTGTTTGTTTGATATGGTCCTATTGATCTTATAAGGGCCCCCCTTTAACTTCTCTGTGAACTAGACTAAGTTAAAATTGTTTTGAGAATTTGCTAATGATTTTTGAAGCTGGCTATGAATTGAGATGACTTCTATGATTTGTGGGATTATACTATGACTATGGAGAGTTTAACTGGGCTTGATGAACCTGATAAAATTGGATCTTGTTGAACTTAGTGCAAATGCTAAAACTGAAACAAAGACTTCTTTTTAAAAAATAATAGGTGTAGCAGCTGTCTATTTGCACTTATCTTCGTAGTTTGTTTATAGATTTCCAGGGTTCATATATATATATATATATATATGTCTCCCCACTTCTGTTTGGTTGCTTGTAACCTGGACCTGTTTAACAGGGTGTTTTTGGATTTAGGACAGTATCATGAACCTTTTTAGTCATGGCTTAGGTTCCCATAGATCTGTGATGATTCCCATATGAGTTTCCTACTATTTGAGACTTGTTGTGGTAACAGTTGAGTTATGTTTGCACCTGAGATGACTTCATGCTCCCTTTTACTCTCTTGTAGACCTGTTGATCTCATTTTGATTGCCCCTTATGTCCTAATGGGACCCTGTTTGATCCTATAGTTGTATTGAACCTGTTTGTTTAAGTTCTGAGAATAAGACTAAGTATAAACTATTAGGCCCTGTCAATGTCTTCTATGAGACTGTTCATATGCTAGGATAATTCTTGTACTTAGTTGAGACTTTTGTCACCTATGATTGAACCTAAACTAGAGTTTAAGAACCTGGGGAGTATTTGCAAACCTGTGACCTATGTGTCTTGGTACTTGGACCTATTGAGTTAAAATTGACTTGGAAAATAGTTTTAGACTTTCAACTTGCTTCGTGACCTTTTGATCAGCCATAGGCTCTATGAATGGGTTTTTGGGCATTAGTTTAGTTTCTCATTAGTTGAAATGAGCTCTTGATTAAACTCTGTCTCTTTTAATTGTTGATTCCCCTCTAAAAATTTAAGAACTAAAATCATGAGTGTGGGATTATGGTCTTAGCTTGTTTTCTCTCTTTTACACCTCTTAAACCTGTGTGGCTTTGCTTCCTTGCCCCTCCACTGTTAAAACTGCTTGCTCTATCACCTAAAAGTGTGTCATGCTCCCCTTGATTATGCTATGACTGTTTTTTCTAAATTTTGACACTTGATGTGCTTTTGTATTGCCAAACATCTGCATTACTTAAGACTGCTTGAATTCTTTGGTCCTGTGACTAGTTGAATCTTTCCGTGACAATCTTGCCTTATGTGTGTTGAGATTTGGCATTGAGGTTGTATACTGTAGAACTCTTACTTATTTGTTAGCTTTGACTGATAGTTAAATGCTTGGCTTTTTGAGAAAAAATGAGGAATTTCTTTTAAGAGATTTGAACTTGTTAAGTGACCTGAATGTGGTAGTTTAAGAGTTAATATTAAGGGAAAATGCAGCGTATATCAGGTGTATATAGAGGGTATGCCCCCTTAAAGGGTTTTGCTCTTCATGGGAATACTAATGGTATATCGCGTATATAATAGCTTTGACACTTAGAAAATTTAAGAAGAGAACTTGCGATTTTCATACTTGCGATTTTCATACCTGAGCTGCTATCACTGTTTTGGGCTTTCTTTTGCGATATTTGCGATAGTTTTTGAGTTGTTATCATATGGGCTTGGCCCAAATTTGATATAATTCATTTTTTGGGCATTGTAATAATAATTATTATAGCTCTTTAATTTTGTACTTAGTTTAATTTGTGAATGTATACTAATGTCATGTATGTCCTTTACCTCTCTGTCCATCCAAAACCCGTTGGTGCCCACTAACGTATCTAGATCGAGTCAACCCAACTTGGAGCAAAATGGAGCATACGTTGGAATTAAGACGAACCTGATTGCATAAACATTTTCCTTTTTGGTCTTGGTCGGCCCTCTCTATCTCCTTTAATTATGTACTTTAAATTATTATTTGCGCAATTATCATGTCAATTGGAACCCTTATGAGACTGTCGTATTTTAAAGTCGCCAAAATGAATTTACTACAAAAGTCAAGACTAATTTTGGGGCTTTAATGGAAACTTGGGACTGATGTGGATAAAAGGACTAAAACTGCCTTTTTTTTTTTTCCTGAAATCTAGGACTAATTTGAACATTTATGAAACCTGTGGACTCATGACATATGGACTGATTTGGACCAATATTCAAAACTTGTGGGACTAATTATTATTTAGACTTAGACTAAAAAATAAAACTTGACTAAAACCTGGCAAAAGATAGAATAAAAATGGAATATATATGTTGAATACTATTAATATATGGACTATAATAGTATGCCTAAAATTATTTTCTTAAAAACTATTTTCTATACTTAAAAAATATTTTTTCAAAACTATTTTTGGGTGGACTTACGTAGAGTCCTACTTAGGCTAAGAGCCTTCGGGTATTAGCCTAAGTGTTCTAGTCCGACACCCTAAATGCTCAATTTTGGGTAAAATTTTACCACTTTTGTTTCTTGAAACATGGTATATTTCGCATGAATGACTAAAATCTTTTGTTGTGGAAATATAAACCGAAATAATTTTTTACCATAAACAATTCATATCTACAAAGACATACTATTAGAACCCGTAGGTCAATCGTGTTTTACGGATCCTTAATACCGGGGTACCTAACACCTTCCCCGGGGGATCACCAGAACCTTTCCCCATACTTTGGTTAGATTAGGATTCTTTAAAATTTAACCGTTTTGAATGAATCCTTTTCGAACTGGTATTCCTAATTTCCTAAATATTAGGTGGCGACTCTAAAATAAGTTCATTTAGAGCACCATCCACGTAGAAGTATATTTTTTCCTTTTTCTCGATATGATTGACAACCGTATTTCCCTGGGACACTTTCCTTTTTAAATGAGGCAAGTGCAAATGCGAATCATCTACTACAGATGGCGTCCCTCACAATTAAATAAAAAGGGTAAATAATTTGTTTGTTTGTATGATATAAATGCATGAATAAATTATATTTTGTGAAAACTTAAACACATAGACAATTTATATCATACAAACAAGGTCGAGTGGGCATGCGGTCATCCCACTAAAAAATCTTTTGATTTATTCTTTGGAGGTCTTAGAGAGCGGTCATCCCCGAGAGCCCATTGTCCGTTTGGGTAACCCTCGTGTCATTCTTTGAAAATCCACTCTAGAATAATTAGTGTAGAGCAAAACCAAATCCCTACTGATATAGCACATGCTGACCATAGATCGGTTTGGGTATCTCAGACCTACCTGAATCGGACAGGAAAGACACCTTACTGTGTTCAGTTAGTGTAAAAACTCAAGACACCGCATCCCACTAATTGCTATTTGGAAGCATTATTGTGCCATTTAAGAAATAAATTCTTGTTCCCCGGGGGGCGAGGAACTAACAATATTACGTCTCTTGCGGATGTCTCTTGACGTGTGCAGTTTTATATGGTTGTAGGTCCACCGCTAGGTTTAGTGATATGGTGGGAAGGTTTGACTAATGATCAGAAGAAAGATATAAAGGGTTGTATAGGGCACCTACCTTCGTTGATGGATATGAGATCGGGGATCCGATGACCGCTAGAGATTATTACTGGTTATTGGGACAATGACAGAATGGTGTTCAGATTTGGAGAGATAGAGATGACTCCCACATTAGAAGAGATTAGAGATGTTTTGTAAAGTGTAGGAAGTGCTAACAGATCCAAAAAGAAATTAGCTCCAAATATCCTTATCCCTAACAAACCTACCCCAAAAGAAATCAAAGACATGTTTGCTGTCAACAAGGCCGATTGGGAATAGGGACCCACTATACCCTTTAGAGAGTTATATGGGAGGTATTCATCGAAACAGGGGTACGAAAATCACATCTTTGAGTTTTCTTCATCCCGATCTGGAAGCCAAACACTAGCCTTTATGACCTCGCCTATTGGTAAACCATGGTATTTCTACTAAATGCTCCCTAGCTATTGACACCCGGTTGTCTTTGTTGCCCATGTTCTTAGGAGAGTTACAACGAATGAGCTTACCAAATATTTTGACATCATCCCTATTATCCTATCAAATATATATCGAGTTGCGGGAAAGTGCCGCAGACCGTTATTATTACTTCCGGGTTGCAACCTTCTTAGTCCAATGGTGGATACTTAAGCATTTAGATAGGAGTGGTATATCTACCCGCCGAGATCCAGCCCTGAGAGAGGATGATTTGGCAGTCGCCGCTATGCCTTGTGGGGTTCAAAACAAGAAAGGATGGGCTCACATTTTTTCCAGACTGAGAGAAGAACATATTAGGTGGAGAGTACCGATTTTCATTCCAAGATCAAGCTTGTGTGAAGAGCGTATGGCGTCCAAATTTACCGCTTATGGTCATTAGGGGAATCAGACCCTACACACCATTGAGAGTACTTAGACAGCTTGGTATGAGACAAGTTATTTCGAATGTGGGTAGTATGGGAGAGTTTGTACGAGATTATGAAGAAGGCCGCATCGAAGGTATAAAAGATGCTCAGAAAGATTGGAAGAATGTGATAAAGGAAGATAAGTTGGATGAAGATCCAAACAATCCAAGTCATGATGAAAACTACTACGAGTGGCTTAAGGCTGAACTAGCTGGTACCGCTACTCCAGGGCCGTATCTGTACAGATTTCCTGTAGATAGGGAAGCCGCGAATGCAATTCAGGTTAGAAGAATGAAGCGACGAATAGAAGGAAGAGAAATGGATCATCAAGCAAAAACAGAATATGACCAAGAGATAATTAAGAGTTTGACAGACGAGGCAGATGCCTCATTGAAGAGCTTGGAATGGCTCGACACTTTTGTTAAGGAAGCCATAGATACGGGGACGTCATTGACTGATGACCAGAGAGGTCAGTGGATCGGGACAGCATTGATGCCAGCCCATGTAGCCATTCAGACCGCCCTCCGAAGGGCCAAGAAGGCGCGAGATGATAGAGAGCAGATTTCTGTCCGTGGAGTGGATTTTTTCTGATTATTGCATTTACTTTAAAAGCCTTGTAATCCCACTTGGGAAAATACTATTAATGAGAAGCACTGGGATTTTTATTTTTCGGGAACGATATATTTGTTTTACATATGGCACAATTCTGCTTCATACGCTAGTAGCCTCGGAGCAACGAGGTATAGGAAAGCGAATTATATATTGTCTAAATGCTTATTTGATATAACTGCTGTGTGAAAATCATATATTTTGTCGAAACTCTTGATTGGTCCATATTCCGGTCACTACCCAAAAGAAAAACCAAGAAACAAAAATAAACCACCCCTAAAACCAAAATTAGCTCCACTTTTAAAAGGTTCATTTGCTAATAGGAAATGGAGACTCCAGACAGCATGAGTGCAACTTCTTCTTATGTCAACCTAGTCAGTGACAATGAGAGCATGGAAGCAACAAGTGAGAAAAACCAACAATGGGACGATAGAATGGCCTTAGCCACTGCTAGAATGAAAGAGGGTCACAAACCACTATGGCGGCCAACGAGAAAATGAAAGAAGAAGAAACTCTCTAGCTTATGTTTCGAGGAACTAATAGAAACACTCGCCAATCGTGTAAAACGGGGAAAGGCACACAAGCACCACTTGGGAGTTATGTCCCACTCCGTCAATAAGAAGGGCTTGACCCCATACCATATGGAGACGATGAACTACTTATCCACAATCTGAAAGCCTATAGAGACCCGCACCGATCTCAGCTCGAGGAGCCTCTAATTTCGTGCACAATTGTTCTTAAAGGCACAAGATCGCACAATTGGGGTACACTAGTAGAGTTGTCTAAACAAGATCTCTTGGAGACTTTGGGGTGCTTTGGAGTGTACGCGCAAAGCCCAAATCTGTTGCCACCATGTGCTCTTTCTATGATTTACAGAAGATGCCTCTACCACCGAAGTCAGTCAGGACATACATCCAATGAGTGTGGAGCATTGGAAAGGAAGCTTATCCAATGGATTGACAAAGGGAGAATTAGCCAACTGTGGGGGCCCCACTTCTTTCCCCGACTCATGACCAAGGAAGAAATCATCTAGAAAGGATATCAAAGGTTAAGGTTACGAGAAGCGACTTTTCCAAATTCGAAGAGTCATACGCTGTAATTCACTCTACTATGTAGTGTGAAGAAGATAAGAGCGGTGCCACAAACCTATCGTGGTCGCCCAAAGATCTCTAAGAGAAAGGGTTTGCGTGTATCACCACGGCCGCCCTGGCCATGACATTGAAGAGTGTGTGGATTTCAAGCTTGAACTGGAACGCCTCATGTTTGGATTGTCGCAGGAAGACAAGGATAGAAGATGAAGATAAAGAAGATGATGAAGACCCGTTCAGTATGGTTGGGTAGAAAACATAAGTATCCCTTACCTTTCAATAAGATGTATCCCTTTCCCTTTTATGTAAACGGAACCGTACCGACACGATGTCCCATCGGGGATACGTGGGAAGCCTACTTAAGGCACATCGGGGTGGTAAAAACTAAGTTTCGGGTAGCAGAGGAAAAAACCTTTTCTGTGTATGCCTGAACTACGGATGGACCTGATTTCCCTTTGGTGGGATATGTAGGCAGTCTATTTAAGACTCGGTACTTTTATAATAAAAATCTAAATCCCCCTTGGTACAGGATGGGTAGAAGAAAATCAACCATAAAAACCACTTACCGAAAAATCAATCCTTTGATTTCCATCTTTGTTGTTGTTCCAGTGGGAATTTGAATCACCGTAGCACTTCGCTTGACCAGATTGAACTCCTTATTCCAGTTGACTATCTTCATTCTTCTTGATAGAACAAGTTCTACAACCTGTTTCATGATCACTTGATTGCTTTTCACTTGGATTTGTTCTTTCCTTCCAGGTAGCTTCTTCTTAATAAGTGCTCTCACCCTTTCCTTCTTCTCATCACTTGTCTCTGCTCGTCATCATCCTCCTAGTGCAACTGACTTTTCTTCAGAATTTTTCCATTTATTCCCCCTGTCTCTTTGCAGTATATTCCTTTTAGCGCACAGACCAGGTTTATCCATCTGTTTCACCCCATATTCCCCCTATCTGATTGCCTTTTTCGACTGAACTTTCTTTTTAAGATTTTTCTTTTCTCTATTTTGAGAGTGAGCGTACTTTGTGATTCTTTTCCTCTTCGAGCAAGTACTATTCATATATTATTGTGGCTTGCTCTTCGCTCCTCTTGCCTGCAAATGATCAAGGGTTAGTTCTAGGAACCCATGTGGTATTGGGCCCTTTTCTTTGAACACGTAGTTAGTTAATCTCCTCTTTATCCATCCTAGCACTTCTTCGACCCTTTTTCAGCCCTGTTGACAATCTTGGTAGTTCTCCTTGTGATTTCCTAATTTAGGACTATATTATACCCTCGTTGAGTTGACCTTTTTGTGCATTCGATAGGTGGGAATTGAGAGTAGTGAAAATAATTGCGTCCAATGATTTGCCTTTTCCGCATCCACCCTCGCTTTCACTAATCTCAAGTTGATCTTGCTAGTGCTCTCCTTACTTCGTGCGGCTCCTTCCCCGTCTTTTTTTCAAGTCGAGCCTTCAACTTCGACTAAGTTGTTACTAATTTTCCTAGCTTTGGTTTGACAATTAAATCCAGAAATTTAATTGGAGAGCTATATCAGGAGCTTAGTTGAGTGACTTGTTCTTTTTGTGGATTGGTTTTCCCTTTTTTTCTTTTCCTTATTAGCTACACTTTTCATAAACTCGTTTTTCAGTCCGGAGAGAGTATTAAACGACTCAACTCTATTTGTGCTCACGTCATGATGTTCATCCAGGAGAGTGATCATTAGAGATATGAGTTTCTCCTAAGAAAAGTGATCAAAATTGTCTTTTAGATCAAGAATATTTAACCTTGAGTCCTTTCCCCGAGTTTGACTCCTCGAATATTTAACCTTGAGTCCTTTCCTGAGTTTGACTCCCTCACCGGTAGAGTGTTGGAGGATTTTCTTTGTCTTCTACTATCGTTTTCTTTTTCTTATCATTGAGCGCATCCGTCAACCTTTATTTTTCTGCTTTTTTTTTTCTCTTCCATTCAATCTCCCATAAGGGCAATATCTCGATTCTATGATTAGCCTTAACGCTCGCATCACATCCTCCATTCTCGTGTGTTGCGTAAGTTTTTTCCTTTTGTTTCTCGCCTTCATCTTAAGAGCTTGATTGATGAGCCTGAGTTTTACTTACTGCTTCCTTAGTGGTTGTGCTCACCATGATCTTCTCCTGAGGTGTTAACCTCCTCGAGGAGAACCTGCTCTGATACCACTTGTTAGGTTGCATGACCTACTTCCTATCCTATGTTGTATCCAATTTTTGCTTATAGGATGAAACTTGTTACTCTACCTGTTCTATACTAATGTCTTGCAGAATTTAATCAAGATGTAAGTAAAGGACACACGATATTTACATGGAAACCCCCCGGCTCAAAAGGTGATAAAAACCACGACTTACAGACCTGTAAGCTTTCCCCAACTTCACTACAATAATGAGCCAACTGCAAGTTATAATTACAACCTCTGTAATCTAACTCCAACTACAACGACCTCGTTACCCAACCTTGACTAGCAAGCTATCTTCAAAGCTAGACTCTAACTTGAAGTTACAACGCTTGTATCTACTTTAATGCTTCTTACTAAGCAGATAAAGATACAACTCGATAGAACAAACCTAATGCACAAGTCTAGACTTCAGAACTGGAAAAAATTATTCAGTAGAACAATTCCATCGATCCTTCCCTACGCAATAAGGTCACAACCCCAAATTCTTGAAGATGCTGGATATATCTTTTGACAACACAATATTCTGAACTCTCTCTTTGTAGGTGCACAAACTTCTTCTTGGAAAGACCTGGGTATTTATAACAGTATGCGCTGCATGTCGGTTAACACAAAACCCTTTCCTAGTTAGTCAATGACATGCACGTAGGGTTTGTGTTTTATTTGGATTCTTGCCTTGTTGAGTCTGCTCCTAATACGAGTAGGAGGCTTACTAATCCCTATAAATATGGCAAGGAATCTTTCATACTTAACCGCCAAGTTCTTTTCATAATTCTGCAAATCCTAGTTGTTGTAGGACTTTCGCTGGAACATGTTCACGAACCTGTTTCATCCACCTAGTTCGTTTACCTCTGGATCTCCGCACTATATGAGATAGAACATGTTCTCAGACCTGTTTCATCATCCCTTTCACGTTCATACTTCTGACTAGTTCTAAAGTCTGCTTTTGGTATGGATGATGGAACTTGTTGACAGACCTGTTTCATTGATCATGTGTAGCTCTGTGTATGTCTGCTTTGTCATGCATTTAGTCATTGCAGGAATAAATTATGTCTTCTACCTCGACTCACTCTTTGACTTCTAATTTTGTTCTTGCTCTGTGATGGTACATGTTTGTAGACTTGGTATTTCTGTTAACCTGATTCACATGCTTTGTCTGCAAACTCTTTGGATGAACATTTTCATACTTCTGAACATTGTCTTCTGAGGCTTTTTACCAATACAATGACCACCAAAATCAATGACACAGGCCGGCAACATATCCTCAAGGACCTGAATAGTAAGCTCGGACTGACCATCGATGAGGGTGAAATGTTGTACTAAGCTCCACTGGAGTACCCAACTCTTTCTGCATACAATGCCGGAAATGAGAAGTAAACTGTGTACCTCGATCCAAAATGATAGAAACGGCACCCCATGCTAAAAATTTCTCTCGGGTAGATTCGGCCAACTTCTTTGCATTGTAAGTATTCTAAATTGACACAAATGAATTGACTTAGTCAAACGTCCCAAAACGACCCAAATAGATCAAATTTTCGAGGTCCATGGTAATCCTACCACAAGTCCATAGCAATTTGCTTCTCCACTTATTCCGCCAAATCTTCCATTAACTTAGCCCAATAGTTTGATCCTCACACATTTGATACGGCTTCACTTGAAATACCTGATTTTGATTATAACCTTAACTCTGAACGCAATTAGTTGGTTCCACAATTATCTTTTTTTTTTAATTAAAGCCACCATAAAAGGTGGTAATTTATTAATAAAATCAAACTATACAAGCAAAGAAAGGAAGAAAAAGAACAAAATCTAAGAAAATAGAAATGCTAAAACTATGCTAATCCTAATAACACCACGAAGAAAACCAACTAGTTCCAAGGCCTTGTTTGCATCCATTTTTCACATCTACAAGTCTCGCGAGATGGAATGAATCAAGAACTCATGAAGTAGAACTTCGTGCTTTTGGTTATAATAAGCCTTCTTCCAAAGAGAGTTTTTATAGGACTTGCACAGCTTCACCATATAAACCAAGCTCACAGATCAACACAGGTCTGCATAGACTGTTGAAACTTCCTCCTGCATACTGATCCTTCAAAATGATTGCACCTTGTCTAGTTATCATGCACTTTCTGTCTAGCACTTCTTGTATCCATTGTAGTTGTACTGATCCAGCCTTCAAACTCCAACTCAATCTAATAGCAGTCTAATAAACTACCAACTAGATATAGTACATCCTTCAGTAGATTGAACATAACATTAATACCACACACTGAGACTCGCTATCGTATTCGCTTTATTCCCTCCTATGTTTTCAAAACGATCCTTTGTTCTTATTCTAATGTTTGGAGTTTTGAGTTTTTTCCATGTTGATTATCCTTCTACTCTCGTTGATGGAACTTCTCGAAAATTATGAAACCGCATGTTACCTCGCAAAATCAATAACAAGGTTAGTGAAAAAATGTGCCTTTCCTTCTCTC
>NW_026715026.1:0-32748 GCF_029784015.1 Lycium ferocissimum | reverse complement strand
GGGGGAGGATGTTTTCCCGTACTTTTGCTCGGGACTTGGTTTAACTATGATGAGTTAGGGACAAACCATTCGGGATGCAAAGTCGGGACTTTTGACCTTCGATTTTATTTTGAGACATAAGTTGTTCGTGAATTTGTTGGTATGGAACAATTAGGAAAAATTTGGGACCAAAATGGAATAAATGGAAGTTGAAAATCATGCGTATTTTGCTTGCTTGGCGGTGTGGTGTGGGGTTTGGCCCACACAATTTGTGGACAATTTTAATTGGTCCGACACTTGTGTGGGCCAAAGGTTTTCACTTCTTGAGGGCTTAAAGATGACTTAAGTCATTTATATGCATTCTACACTTAGAAAAAAAAAAGAGGAGAAAGTTGAAGAACAACACCGTACCATTCGGCCAAAGGGAGAGAAAAATAGGACCAAGATTTAGCCATGCCAAAATTATTTCTTTGATGCAAACCCACTATTTTGAGGTCCCTAAGTGGCGGGGAAGCGTTGTTCGGGTCATCCAACCATCCGTTGTATAGATCGCAAACCCTAGGCAAAGTGTGGAGTTGAAGAAGAAAGGTAAGAATTGATTATGTTTTATGTGTTATAAAGGTCGTATGCATGTTGTAGTATGATAAAATGAAGGAAATTCATGAAATATGGCATGTTGGAGTGGAGGTTGTGAATGTAGTGTTGAGCCGTGTAAGTGTGTGTGTGTGTTGTGTTGTGTTGTGTTGTGTTGTGTTGTGTTGAAGCTATGAATTTGTCACACCCTAACCTTATTAGGGTGTGATGGAGCACCCGACCCCACATCCTGAGGCCGAGCGAACCCACGTACCTCATTACGCACATAAATTTTTTTCAAATAAAGATAAAATGCAAAATATAACTTTCGAAATAATTCTTTTCGTTGCTTTCAAATTACATAAATTAAGCGTAGTCAAACAAAACCAATCACATATGACGTATCGGGCTGATGGAGCCGCACAGACTGATCGACAACCAACACCCCGACGATGTCTGCAAAGTCTCTAACACGGATCCGGGGAAATCATAACGGACAAACTCGACTCGGCGGCACTCCGGAAGATGGGTTTACCATCTCCGCTGGAACATCTTCTATAATGACTTCGGCTCATGGGAGTACCGCGGCATGAAACATACCCCCGAAGACGGGGGGGGTCGACGGAAAATGTCATCGAGCATGTAAGGCATGCAATACGAAAATTGAACCATAACTTCAGAAACAAACGGGACTAAAAGATTAGTACATTAGTCAAAATGCCGACGCCTATTTCTCGGACACAAACCGGACATACCGTCTCTCATATATCGGAAGGAGTACGGAGGGTAAGTAAGTCGGCCCGGTACTAAAACGCTTATTTTACAATTACGGATCGCATGTCCGAAGAGGTACGGAAAATACGGAGCGCACGGTGATGTCATACGTCAGACGGAGAGCAGAACGTACAGAAAGCTCAGACAAGGTCATATATCGGACGAACTATCAACGTACCGAACTATGTCAAACATACCCGTAATCGGAGTCAGACATACGAGCATGTGTCGGACGTTCGTAACGGAGTCGGATGTACGTAAGTATACCGACGGATCCGTGAACGAGAGCCGGACGTACGGAGATATATCGGACAGTTCGTAATCAAGATCGTAAGTATGGAGGCATAATAGGCGAGCCTCGTCAAAATCGGAGATGCGAAGTCCGACTTACAAAATCGTCATCGAGTGTCCAATATCAAAATGCTTATTTTCGGACCACGGATTATGCATAACGGATCATATATCATCATAAGCATATGCGTAACGGATCCCGCCCTCCGGTGAGGGACGCGGTAACGAACCCGCCCTCAGTACGGGACGCGGTGAACGAGACGGATCGTATGCCATCCTAGCCACCGTCCCCACATCATCGGATCATAATATCATATGCATAAACGAGCCCGGCCCGCCTATGAGGGACGCGGTGAACAATGCGAGAGGAAGAGCACGATAACGAGAACATGGCCGGGGACGCGGTGAACGGATACATATACGAAGCATGCGCACGATAACGGATCTGGCCGGGACGCGGTGAACGGATACGTTGAGCCTTGCACGAGCGCAGTCGTGAGAAACCATATGCACGTAAATCCCGGACTCAATGGATAGGTATCTTGACCGACATCGAGAGGATTCGAGAACAAGTTTTGGGTTCTTTCGAGTTAGTATCGGAAAGTTATGAGCATTTTAAAATACGAAACCTCTTCGGACTTTTAAGCGATCGAGATCGTACATGAAGAACGTAAGACCTACAGAGACACCTATATCAGAATACTCAGGTCAACAGACTCACACCCAAATACTTATGGCAGAATACTTGTATCAGACACTCATATCGGAGTTATCATATCGGATTGCTTATATCAAAATATTCAAATCGGATCATACGTACCGAAACGTTTATATCAAAATATTCAAATCGGATCATAGTCCAACCGGAATACTTATATACGAATTGCCAAATATTTATAACAAACTCGAAACATTAGCCAAAGGTTCTCATTATTTATCGCACGAAATGAGGCAAATAAAACAATATACATAGGTCTCGGGGATTGTGGGCCCACTTTGGGTCAAATGAGGTGGCATACCCAATTTACGTATTTTACACTTCATAATATCATTCATGATAGTTTTAAGATAGTCGGGTCCCATTGGTTCAAGTTCTAGGTGTTTAGACAACTTTTCCAACCATTAGCAGCATAATTAATTCAATTCTCTTTGAAAGAAAAAGGGGCAATTTCGGACGTGGATTCCGAAGAGTAGAGTTGTCCCCGAGGTCCAAATTCAAGCCTAATATATCTAGGACATGCCAAGAGAGAGAAAGGGTAAGCCTTACATACCTTTTCCGCTCCTTAAGCTTCTCCAAATTCGAATCCCGTTTTCTCCAAAATCTACAAATGGTCATGTTTACCAATTGTGAGTTGTAGCTTCCAAGAGTTCAACTTAAGGTCATGTTTGGCTACCGAAATTTCGGCAGCACTTCCCCTATACATATAGCCTCCCCGAGATTCTATCTCGGCCAACAATACCACAAAAAATCCGAGAATGGAACTCGGCCAACAAATCAACAACAACAACCCAACAACACAAACAATCATTATGAAACACAATATAGCATAACTAGTTTCCTTTCCAACATAGTGCAATAGCTTTCATTCTAACTTCATATTTCCAACTCAATACCAACATTCTCATATTCATTTACTAATCAAGATCATTCCAATACAATTCTAAATCATTTCATATCATTTCCACAAAATATTCACAAAATATACAAAGTATACAAATTTTTCACCAAAACCATAATCCATCCAAAACTTCTAATCTTCAACATACATATTCATAACATATTTCCATCTTCCGAGTTCATCCACAATCATCATAATTTGCACCTTAGCACTTAATTTCCATAATGTCATAAAATCATCCTAAAATGACAAGAGTCTGTGGGTTCGCTCGGCTCCGGATGTGGGGTCTGGTGCCCATCACACCCTAATAAGGTTAAACAAATGTGACAAAGTGGTATCGCAGCGAGGTCACTGTCCGTGGGGTTGTCATCAAAGTCGTGTCCGGTAGAGTCCAATATTTATGGTGTGAAGCGCGCCACATTTATAAACATAGGCTACACACACGGCATCTAGGACACACCCACTTGTTGACCTTCTTTTCTACTCATAGATCGTGCGATAGAGCCCTTCATAGGAGAATGAAATAAGAAATTCCATCCGTAAGCCTTACATACGACGAAAGGAGGTGAGTGTGGATATATTTGATGGTTACCCGAGACCAAGAAAGCTTCTGGATGGCAAAAGTGTGATATGAAGTTTTATACTCTCGTAAGGTATTGATGGCATTCGCGGTGTACGTATTTCGGCTAATAAGAATTGGTAAATATATGTATGGAAGATCAAAAAGGGTAAAATAGTAAATGTACAAGAAAGGACGTGCTACGAGCATGTGTCGGATATCCTGAAACCTTGAGCGGCTCCGTTATGTAATAAGGGTCATGTGTGGAAGTGGACGTGATTACACCCGACATTAGGGGACCGAATCTTCTAAAGAAGTTGCGAGTTAAGCGTGCTCGGTGGGGGAGACAATTTCGGGATGGGTGACCCCAAGGGAAGTATGCCAAAACTTCCACAAATGTTGATCCAAGAGACAAATGGAAAAATAGGATGTACAAAGCACAGTTGGAGGTCATAAAAGGTCACATAGTACGCAACGGGTTGGATCGAAAAGAGACGGGGTATGCTACGGCTTTGGAATCGGATAGGCTTGAACGACGTTTGGAAGTATTTTGTGGAATTAGTTGATAATAATTATGTATATACATATAAATGCGTATGATGCCTCATGGTGATTGAATTAGTGGACACGTGTGTCCCAACGTGAAGAACAATTTCGGTTGGCGTGTAAGCCCCTGGGGTAAAAGGGGGGAGAATATATCATGTCGGACTTAATAAGAATGAGTACGAAGAAAAAGGGCAATGGTACGAAGGGATCCTCCCGGAGCATTATATCACCCCATAAGGTCAGTTGAACATTCGAGGACGAATGTTCTAAAGAGAAAGGATGTTATATCCCGTATTTTATGCGTTCGGATGAGTCGGGATAATTGCGAGAAGTTAAGGGTTAGACCATTTTCTAAGATTATTTTTGTGCGCTTCTAGGTCGTTGGCGAATATTAATTATGAACATTATTAGTATGGAAATATTGAAAAAGGTTAAGGGCAAGAAGGGAAATTTGCAAAGTGACGTCATGGGAATAATGTGAAAGGCTTGGGGGCAAAATGGTAATTTCACGTGGGTTCAAGAAGCTCCCAAAAATATGCCATATGTGTGTGTGAAAAAAAGAATGAAAAAGGATGACCAAACTAAGTCATCCTTAAAGGATGAAAATTCTAAAAAAAGAAAAAAGGAAAGAAAATTCTAGAAAAAAGGGGGAGGAAAAGGAAAGAAAAATCTAGAGAAAATTTGAAATAAAAAAATAAGGCATGTGCATGATCATGTGACACACACATATATATGAGGAGTCATCTTTAATTCAAGAAATTAGAGAAGGAGAAAAACAAAAGAAAGAAGAGCAAAGGAGACATGGCATTCGGCCATGTCCTCCAATTTTTGTCCCTTTAAAATCTCCCTCCAAAAATTATTTTCTTGTGCTATTTCTACCAATTCAAGGGTCCTTTACAACTTGGTGTGGTTGTTTTGGGAGGAAGAGCATTTGTTTCTTCAAGTTGACAACTTGTTCAAGTGAAGAAGATAGGAGAAAAAGGTAAGAATCAATTTATTTTTCTTATGTTATGAAGGTTGGTTTATGTTGGAGTATGTAGAAATGAGTAGAAATTATGGAAATATGGAAGTTTGCAAAGTGGGTGTGTGTGTAGGTATGTAGCCGTGTGTGTGTGTGATGTTGTATAAATATGATAAGTTGAATTTTATGTTGTATTCTAGTTGTGGTTATGGTGGAATTCATATTGGAAATGGAAGTTGAATGAATTTGATGAAAGTTGAAAATATGGAGTGTGTCCGTGTGGTATAGGGTGAAGGATGGAAATGAATTAAATTTTGTTTAGTATGTTAGTTGTGTTGTTGTGACTCTTATAATGTGAAATGGAAGAAAATGGTTTAAGTTGGCATTGGAATGGAATGTAGGAAAATCTTGTCATTTTAGGATGATTTTATGACATTATGGAAATTAAGTGCTAAGGTGCAAATTATGATGATTGTGGATGAACTCGGAAGATGGAAATATGTTATGAATATGTATGTTGAAGATTAGAAGTTTTGGATGGATTATGGTTTTGGTGAAAAATTTGTATACTTTGTATATTTTGTGAATATTTTGTGGAAATGATATGAAATGATTTAGAATTGTATTGGAATGATCTTGATTAGTAAATGAATATGAGAATGTTGGTATTGAGTTGGAAATATGAAGTTAGAATGAAAGCTATTGCACTATGTTGGAAAGGAAACTAGTTATGCTATATTGTGTTTCATAATGATTGTTTGTGTTGTTGGGTTGTTGTTGTTGATTTGTTGGCCGAGTTCCATTCTCGGATTTTCTGTGGTATTGTTGGCCGAGATAGAATCTCGGGGAGGCTATATGTATAGGGGAAGTGCTGCCGAAATTTCGGTAGCCAAACATGACCTTAAGTTGAACTCTTGGAAGCTACAACTCACAATTGGTAAACATGACCATTTGTAGATTTTGGAGAAAACGGGATTCGAATTTGGAGAAGCTTAAGGAGCGGAAAAGGTATGTAAGGCTTACCCTTTCTCTCTCTTGGCATGTCCTAGATATATTAGGCTTGAATTTGGACCTCGGGGACAACTCTACTCTTCGGAATCCACGTCCGAAATTGCCCCTTTTTCTTTCAGTAGAATTGAATTAATTATGCTGCTAATGGTTGGAAAAGTTGTCTAAACACCTAGAACTTGAACCAATGGGACCCGACTATCTTAAAACTATCATGAATGATATTATGAAGTGTAAAATACGTAAATTGGGCATGCCACCTCATTTGACCCAAAGTGGGCCCACAATCCCCGAGACCTATGTATATTGTTTTATTTGCCTCATTTCCGTGCGATAAATAATGAGAACCTTTGGCTAATGTTTCGAGTTTGTTATAAATATTTGGCAATTCAGATATAAGTATTCCGGTTGGACTAATCTGATATAAACGTTTCGGTACGTATGATCCGATTTGAATATTTTGATATAAGCAATCCGATATGATAACTCCGGTATGAGTGTCTGATACAAGTATTCTGCCATAAGTATTTGGGTGTGAGTCTGTTGACCTGAGTATTCTGATATAGGTGTCTCTGTAGGTCTTACGTTCTTCATGTACGATCTCGGATCGCTTAAAAAGTCCGAAGAGGTTTCTGTATTTTAAAATGCTCATAACTTTCCGATACTAACTCGAAAGAACCCAAAACTTGTTCTGAATCCTCTGATGTCGGTCAGTATACCTATCCATTGAGTCTGGATTTATGTGCATATGGTTTCTCACGACTCTGCTCGTGCAAGGCTCAATGTATCTGTTCACTGCGTCCCGGGCCAGGATCTGTTATCGTGCGCATGCTTCTGTATATGTATCTGTTCACTGCGTCCCGGGCCAGGTTCTGTTATCGTGCTCTTCCTCTGCATTGTTCACCGCGTCCCTCATAGGCGGGCCGGGCTCTGTTTATGCATATGATATTATGATCTGATGATGTGGGGACGGTGGCCAGGATGGCATATGATCTGTCTGTTCACCGCGTCCCGTACTAGAGGGCCGGGTTCTGTTACCGCGTCCCTCACTGGAGGGCCGGGATCTGTTATCAGCATATGCTTATGATGATATATGATCTGTTATGCATAATCTGTGGTCTGAAAATAAGCATTTTGATATTCTGGACACTCTGATGACGATTTTGTAAGTCGGACTTCTGCATCTCTGATTTTGATGAGGCTCTGCCTATTATGCCTCCATACTTCTGATTTTGATTACGAATCTGTCTGATATATCTCTGTACGTCTGGCTCTGTTCACGGATCTGTCTGGTATACTTCTGTACGTCTGACTCTGATTACGAATCTGTCCGACACAGCTCTGTATGTCTGACTCCGATTACGGGTATGTTCGACATAGTTCGGTACGTTGATAGTTCGTCCGATATATGACCTCGTCTGAGCTTTCTGTACGTTCTGCTCTCCGTCTGACGTATGACATCACCGGTGCGCTCTGTATTTTCTGTACCTCTTCGGACATGCGATCTGTAATTGTAAAATAAGCATTTTAGTACTCTGGCACTTACTTACCCTCTGTACTCCTTCTGATATATGAGACAGGTATGTCTGGTTTGTGTCTGAGAAATAGGCGTCTGGCATTTTGACTAATGTACTAATCTTTTAGTCCTGTTTGTTTCAGTTATGGTTCAGTTTTCTGTATTGCATGCCTTACATGCTCAGTACATTTTCCGTACTGACCCCCTGTCTTCGGGGGATTTGCGTTTCATACCGCGCGTACTCCCGTATGAGCTGAAGTCATTATAGAAGATGTTCCGGCGGAGATGGTAAACTCCATCTTCCCGGAGTGCTTTGCCGAGTCGAGTTTGTACGGTATGATTTACCGGATCTGTGTTAGAGACTTTGCAGACAGCGTCGTGGGTGTTGGTTGTCAGTCTGTAAGCGGCTCCATCAGCCGATACGTCATATGTGATTGTTTTGTTTGACTACAGAATTTATGTAATTTGAAAGCAACGAAAAGAATTATTTCTGAAAGTTATATTTTGCATTTTATCTTTATTTGAAAAAAATTTATGTGCGTAATGAGAGTCTGTGGGTTCGCTCGGCTCCGGATGTGGGGTCGGGTGCCCATCACACCCTAATAAGGTTAGGGTGTGACAGAATTAATGTCTAGTTAGTATGTTGTGATTGTTGTAGAATGGAGGAATGACTAAGAATCATAAATATGTGCATATGTAGTGTTGGCCGAAAATGGGTCATATTATATGACAATGAATGCATTGATCCTACTTAACGTTTTAGTTGTTGTCGTTATGAATTCCATGATGAGAATGGGAGTTTAATGACTCAAATTGATGTTGTAATTGTTGCGGACTTATTTGGAGGTTATTGTACATTTAATATAATTTGTATTTTGATGAGAATAGCATTGTTAGAATATGAATTGTTGGTGCAAATCATGATTTGGAAGTGAGGGATGAGTTATGGAGGTGTTCTCGGGTTTGGGTAGTTTTCGGGTGAGTGGGAGTATTATTTGAAATGTTGTATGAATTTCTTAGAATGTCTATGAATATTGTTGGTATGGGTTCGGGTTAGTATTCGAATGTATAAGCGTGGATGTTGGCTTGAAGGTAAGCCGTTGAATTGAATTCATGAATGTTGTTGAATGATGAAAAAGAGAGAGCTATTAGTGTTGTATTGCCTTTCGGATTGATTATGAATGTTGCTAGGTTGGTTGTTGTTGTTGTTGTTGATTGATTTGGCCGAGTTAAATTCTCGGGGTGGCCTATTTACAGGGGAAATGCTGCCCAAATTTCTGCAGAATTTAGTGTTGGTTTGGAATTAAATGCCTAAATGGATATAGCTAATATTTGATATCCGTTGACGCATTTGTAGACTTTGGGCAGCCCGAGATATAGGTTTGATTTGGACTAGCTTGAGTTGAGCTAGCGTTGAGAGCATTCGAGGTATGTGAAGCTTACCTTCCTTCTTTTGGCATGTCTTATATATGGCTAAGTTATGATATGCATGAGCTTCGGGGGAAATTCTTTTCTTAAACATCCGAGTACGTTTATGAGTCGTATTTGCTTTTGATGTTGGCATCCTCATGTGGTCAAGCTATGATTTATATGTCTTTGTATGTTTGATTTTCAAAAGTTGCATAAAAGTTGGGTTTTCTTTCTTAAAAGAGTTTCGTTCCTAAACGACTCCGAAAACTACGAACGTCCGTAACTTTCACAGACAGAACCGGATGGCTTCGATATGCTCGTATGTGATTCTATGACGTATAAGGACTATGATTTTTGTAGGCGGGCCCGACTTGAGTCGACACCTCCGTGGGCCCCGCAACTTTTCTTATGTACTTCCGACGATTTTTGGAAAGGATATGATATGATTATTATTCCGATTTCGAGTGCGATCAGTTTACTTATCTTTTGAATTTGTAATGACTTAGAAGTCATCTTTTAAGCTTCCACAAGGGTTATACATGTGTCCATGGCCCACGCACATGTGTTGGACCAATTAAATTTGTCCACAAAATGTGTGGGACCATTTCAAGGTCACAGGCCAAAGGGCCAAAAATTGCGTGATTTCAAACTTTCCATTATTCCACTTTTGGTCCCACATTTTCCTAAATGTTCCATGGCAACAAATTCATGAACAAATTATATCTCAAAATAAAATCAAAGGTCAAAAGTCCTGACTTTGTATCCCGGAATGGTTTTGTCCCTAACTTATCATAGTTAAACCGAATTGCCCCAATGTACAAAATTACGGGATATAACGACCCAAGGGGGTTAATGATTTCTCTCCAAGTCAAGATGAAATTAGTGGTTTATTTGTGTTGAAGTGGGCTGGTTGTAAGCTTCCAAGGGGCTGCTGCCATAGCCATGGCCGTGTGGTGCTTTCTCTCTCTACTCAACTTGGTTGAAGATGGTGAGCTTCTCTCTCTATTATCAACTTTGTTGAAGATGAAAATGAATTGAGCTTAGTCATTAACTTCACTAATATATGCTGCCCATATTGGTGACACATGTCCAACCACAATGACACGTGTCCCACTATACCAAACACCAATCAGATTCAGCCACATGTTGTGGGGCCCACTTAGGGGTCTAATTGACTTAATTAATCATTATTTAATCACTAATCCCCACTTAATAATCTAATCATGGTTAATTAATCCCTAATCTCCACTCTGAAATTTACAAGCAAGTCGTGCACTTATTAAAATCGAGGATTAAAAGTCTTCGTTTCATATCCCAAAATAACCTTGTCCTTGAACTTATCTCGATTAGCTTACGAATAATTCATCGTACAAAAATACGGGATATAACATTCTTCCCCCTTTTGAACATTCGTCCTTGATATGTTAAACCGGTCATGAGGTTTTATAAAAGTTCGGGGAAGTCTCCTTCATTGCTGTGACATGTAGTCTCATCCACCTATCAATATAATCAAGTGGGGAATTTAAATTACCTGCCGGCATAGGAAACAAGTAAGGGTACTTATTCTTCATCTCATCTTCAGTTTCCCCGGCCATCTCTTCCCGATTATTATTTCGCCACAATACTTTGACGGAAGCCACATCTTTAGTATGCAACCTTTTAACTTGGCGATCAAGCATAGCCATAGGGCTCTTCTCGTAAGACAACTCCTCCGTTACTCGGGATATCATCCATGGGGAATACTACGAAGGGTCACCAATACATTTGCGAAGCCGATGACCCGTGAGTGACCCCGGATGTCTTGCTTCCAAATCGGATGGTAGGTCCAACTCATGGGCAACCTTGCCTACCCTACGAATAATATGATAAGGGCCCAATGTACCTCGAGGGCTAAGTTTCCCTTCTTCTTGCCGAATCTCATTACACCCTTCATGGGTGACACCTTTAGGAATACCCAATCACCATACGGGAACTCTACGTCGACGTTGATTGTCTGCGTATGACTTCTATCGACTGCGGGTCGCTAATAACCTTTCTGAATAAGCTTCGCACTTATCAATAAACTTGCTAAATTATATCGGGGCGATTAACTTAGTCTTACCAATATCGAACCAACTGATAGGTGACCTGTACTTCCTCCCATATAAGGCCTCATACGGTGCCATCTGGATGCTAGAATAGTAGCTATTATTATAGGCATTAGTTTCAAATGATCGCTAAAGCTCTCCTCGAAATCAATAATACGGTTTCGGCAAAAGATATCTTCTAGCGTCTGAATAGTACGCTCGACTTTATCCGTCAGTCTGAGGGTGATGCTGTGCTAAGACTCACCTGTGTTCCCAATCCCTTCTGGAATGATCTTCAGAAGTTAGGCCGTAAACCGAGCTCCTCTTGTCGATACAATAGATATGCGGGGAACCCCACAAGTCTCACTATCTCTCGATATATAATCTCACATAGTCCTTAGCCGAATAAGTAGTCCCCGACGGGGAGAAAATGGGATGATTTTGTCCCCCATCCACAATAACCCATATAGAGTCATACTTCGTGAAGTGCGAGGTAACCCAATGAAGTCACATTCGAATCTTCGGCCTCACGTATTACTAACTCGACTTCTTTAAAAGACTTTTTTACTCACACTCTACTTTTTAGCTCTTAATCTCAATCCTTAGAGTCAAGCATCGGGTATGCATCGGAGTTCCCTCACATAATAACTACATAGCTACTGCGTGACTTGACTATTATCAATCGGTATAATTCGTAAAGGAATTTTTGATTTGATATATAAATTCACTATCTTCAAGTAACCACCAGTTTCGATCGTCTCGCTTAAACCATTTTATAATTCGCTTAACCAACTTGTAACACTGCTAGCACATTATCTCGTGTCGTTTCTTTATCTTTAATTCAAACTCTTCTATTGCCTCTTTCTCAGATTACGCTTTTTAGTTCTCCTATCACGCGCCCTATTGAAATCTTTACAAGAATATGCATAGGTGCTCAATTATCCCAAAATACCTTATTGTCGTCTCGATAGTCTTCATGCTTTACCTTGCCTTCTCCTCTCTTATCTTACAATCGGTATCGGGATAAACCTTCGACTTAACCATGGCCATATCCTATTTGCCCTTAGTATTAATTCTATCTCGGTAATTTAGCTTAAACCATCTTTACATCTTTCCTTAATGTACCTAAATTATCACAAATGCATTGTTATTACTTAATCCTTACTCTTCTTATCAAGTACTCACTTGGTCTCATTCTTAGCATACAAATATTCGTAGGTTGTATAACTATTCTTGTACCGTTATATAAAGTATATTCAATCTTAGTCATGGTCTTTCCTTCTCCTGGTTCTTTACGCTTTACATATCTCCTCCGTACTAAAACTCGCTCGTAGCCTATCTTGTCATACTCCTTTCCCTTCTTTATTCACCCTTTAATTTTCTCATCCTACTATAGGAGATTTTCTATTCCTTCTCCTTTGTTACTTATAGGTCGCAATATCATTAGCGAACAACTCTATTGCCAATATCTTAGCCTCTAATCCAAAGATAACATTGCTATTCTTTATAATATCTCTTAAGTTACTCATATCCATTCTCTTATCGTACAATTTTCTTTTTATACAAGCACCCACTTCCTAATGTCATATCATTCAAGATCTCTTACAAATAATTCTCAACATCTTGTCTCAAATTCCATTCGATTTCTATCCATTTATTCTTGGCTTTTGGATCTTATTAACCCGTTTCATCAAGGGTCTCACTTGAAGTTTAAGCATCCATATAAAATATATTGCGGTGTCAATTGTTTCCCTCTTATACTTGTATTTCTCTTACCCGCTTCCCCCCTTATGTACTTATACCATTATCCGTTTATATTCTGCTCTATGTCCCTATTTCCAATCTCAAATTCATCCGATCCCTTTTTCCAATTCACTTGGTACTGTACCATATCCATGTCTTTTCCTTATGATCTATAACTTTGATTATCCACGTACGAAACCTTAACAAAATCACGAAGCGACGAGAACCTTTCTATATAGTATAAAAATCTCACCCGATAATCTATACTCAAGTAATGCAACAATGTAGCAACTCATCCAAGGTCACATTCCACTTACTCCAATCAATAATTAATTAGTACTTGTAGTCGTTCCAAATTCTCAATTAGGTAGCACCTATATTCTAACGATAAGCGTCCAAAGTTCTCTTGTAACATTATCTTTATCCCAACCTATATCATCTGTTTCCTTTAATAAATTTACAATACATCATTTGTTCCTCATGCCTACCGTCTTTGTCCTTTAAGGGTTCCACTATTTTCGAGGTGAAGTCGTGTACGCGCAGTACCCCTTTATGCCTTATGCCCTTTACCCTTGTTGTGTGCTCGCATCGACTTCTAACTTACTCAAAATCATATCAAGTTCATCTTAATGATAATCTTATCTTATCACCTTGTCGTCGTACTACACCTTTAAGTTCGTAGCTATATATTTCCTTTTATTTTACACCCATACTCCATTAATTACGTCTATCTTGGGTGCTTCCTTTAGTATTCCCTTATCATTTCTCCCCGTCTAGGTCTATCTTTTTTATTCTTGCATGACGAATTTTATACTACTTTCGTATCCTTTGGAAAACATTACTTCGCATAACCCTTTCTCATTTTCAAAACATATTCTATTCACCCATGTTTATTCTTATCATATCGGGCATTTTCTAGCACTCATTCTACCTCGTTGCGCATCTTTCTATAACTTGGTCTTTCACCATTCCGTCACTTATAGTACTCGTACATGTCTCGACTACACTATTATCTCACTTTCTCGTCACGACCAGGACCTATTGACACCCGGTAGGACTATTCATATCAAATCTCGATTTCTTCACACATCATAATTATTAATTCTTTAATTTAAGAGGTCGCGGATTAAAATGCTTTTCTTGTACTACATCGCCGAACACATTTACATACATTTCCGTTATCACCAAAGTCATTATTAGGACCTCGAACTTTCCCTATAGAAATATGATAAGTCTTTCTTAAATAGTCGTATCTATAGCTATTTACTAACAAACGTTTCACAATCCAAGACAAGTTTTATGTTATATCCGGATTTTAGCATATTCAAAAAATGCGAAATAATTTCAATTTGTAAAAGAATAAATCGGTATCATATGTTGAAAAAACATTGGGATTAAGATATGTGTGTGTTGTTCATGAAAAATAGTGAGATTTCTGGAAATTATACGGAGGAAGGCCAAGGGCAAAATTGGAATTTTGGACAATTAGTTTCGGGAATTATTCAAAAATAAGGATTTTAAGTAATTGGGCTCAAAAAAAAAAAAAAAAAAAAAAAGAGGCCCAAAAGAGAGGGGTGGCAGTTGGGAACAACTTATGGCCCAAACCCACACAAATTGATTAAATTTTTCCATGTGCCAATTAATATAAGGATGATTATCCTTGGAAACTTCAAGAGTCCCGTAAACAAAGGAGAAAGGTCAAGAGTCTTAAAATAAGAAAGGCCACTATCGATATCCAATGAGATTGATTTTAAAGGAGAATTTGCCAGAAAAAAAAGTTAGAGAAAAATTCCAAGCCCTTTTGCTTCATCCAAAAATCTCATCCTTCTTGAATTCTTGACAAGTGCAAGACGCTCTTCGACGCGGTATAATTGGTTAAGCAAATCGAAAACTATTTCGTTTGCGAAAGGGTTGGAGTTTGGAGAAAAAGGTAAGATTTCTATGCTTTGTGTGTTATGAAATGAATTTATATGTTATAATGATCGGAATGGAAGGGAACATGAGAATTATGGAATTGTGGTGTGTGGTTGCACTAAGGATGTGCATGTGTGTGGCGGAAAAGTGTATGTGGCCGTGTGTGTGTAATGTTGTATAAATAAGTTTGTTACATTGATGAGTTGAATTTTAAACGTTGTATTCTAGTTGTAGTTGTGGTGGACTTTATATTGGAAATGAAAATTGTTGAATGAATTTGATTTTAGTTAAGTTGGAAGGGAAAATTATTGGGGATTATGGCCCGAGTGTTTGGAATTTTGGAGATAGAAATGAAAATGAATTAATTTTGTTTTAATATGTTAGTTGTGTTGTTATGGCCTTGTGAATTAAATGGATATATGTCCATGGTAGCCTTAGTTGTTATGGAAAATATTCAACACAAAAAAAAAAAAAAAAATTGTAAGGTTGTTGTAGAAAGAAAATATGCAACTTTTGTAGTAGTTTAACGTGATATAATTAGTTTGAATGAAGTCGTTAAGATGCAAGAAAAGTATGGTTGTTGTTAATGAAATTGGAAGACAGAAAGACGTGAATTATGGAAGTTGTGTGTGTGAAAGTTGAAAGCTTTGGATGAATTATGGTTGCGAAATGAAAACTTTTGTATGATTTGTGAAAGTAATGTGAAATGCTTCCGATTGCGCATTGAATGGCTGTATATAATTAGAGAATGAATATGATGAATATGTTGATATTAGTTTGAAAGTGTGAAGTTGTAGTCGAAGTTGTTTGCATTATGTAGAATATGAGGGGACTACATGAATTCATGAATATAATGTGTTTGGTATTGAATGTTGATGAATTGTTATGAATATGGAAAGTGTTATTAGTTTGTATGGTTGTTGATATTCGAACTAGCCGAGTCATATTCTGTGGCATAATGTAGTTTATGATGGTTATGTTGGGAGTTGTCTTTGATATTTTTGAGCCGAGATGACTTCTCGTAGACATATATAAGGGCTAAGAAATTTCGATATCTCTAAAAAGCTTAGAATCCATACTTACTTTTGGTAAACTTGACCATTTGTAAATTTTGGAGCAAACGGGATTTGAGTTTAAGCGAGCGTAAGGCGCCCATAAGGTATGTAAAGCCTACCTTTTTTTCTTTTTGGCATGTCCTAGTCCTACTAGGTTAAAATCGGAACCTCGGAATAACTCGCTCTTGGAAACCCGAGTTAAACTTTTACGAGTACTATTCATTCGCCGAATTGAATTATAAACCTTATATTTGGTTAAAAGAATGCCTAGCCTTTGTAACCTTCCACAAATGAATCCGAATCGCTTCGAAACTTCCATGAATGACTTTATGGAGCCTAATGTTTGTAATTTATGTTCGCCGCCTCGACTTGACCCGAGGTGGGCCCGCAAGTTCCGAGACTTCCTTATTTGATTGTTTGCTTCATTTTCGTACGATATGAGAAGGAAATGTTTGCCTATGATTCCAAAGTCCGTTTGAAATGTCCTATAATGTTATTTGAACGTCCTTCGTTACTATGAATGATACTAAATTTTCCGAGAATAACCTACGATTTATTTTTCAAAAAATTGATAACTTAAAAGTCCGCGACTTTTGTATATTAATCCCGACTAACTTGATACTTATTTTTGAACTTATTATACTAATGTATTGCTATATGAAAATGTATGTCAAGACAGTTATGAACTTATTTTTAAATTTGCATATGGTTTCCGCACTACTCGCTCGTGCCAATGATTATGATTTCGTTCGCTCTAGTACCCGGCCGGTTTGTGATCGTGCGCCTTATGACACATTCGGCGTATGATGTGTTTCGATTTTGAGACCTCTCCCATAGGTTACCGTTTATGGAGTTATGATGTGATATGGCATCTGATATATTCGATGATTTGATGTGTGTGATGTTATGATGTGTTATGAGATGTCTGGGGTTTGGAGATTTGAAACCTTCTGGAGTATGATGTGTTGTGGCACCGTCGTGGTACCACGTTCCCGAGCGTTATGCACGATTTGATTTTATTATGCATTGTTTTTTGCATTCGCGCAGTTTGATACTCGATTGTCACTTCTCTATGTACTTCATATTTCACTCCGGTTTGATTTGAGTTTTTACCTCCGCTTTACATACTCGGTACTTCTTTCGTACCGACCCCTTTCTTCGGGGTCATGCTTTCATGCCTCTCGTTAGTACATGTCGATTTGCGTCGGTTGAGATCCTCCGGTTTAGGCTACCCATTCTCGTCGTTTTGATTGCTCCCCTTTGATCCGGAGCCCGTTTTTGGTATATATGTTCTCGCTATGTATATGCTTTTGTACATTTGGACTATTTGGGTACGGCGGGGCCTCGTCCCGTCATATATGTTCTATGTTCGAGTTTGTAGAGGCTCCGTAGTCATATTTGTGGGTCAGGGTCCCATGTATTGTTCGTATATGATTCGCGATTTGCATCTTTAAGCGGCCCCGATGTTGCTCCGGGAGGCCGATATGGCCCGTATGTCCGTATATGTATATAAATGTGTCCCGCGATGTGCATTCCGCCGCCCTTTCCGATTTTGACATACATTTTACATCCGCGACCGCTAAATTAGTATTTATTTGCACGCTCGCTTTAATTAATAATGTATGATGTCCGAGCCATAAGTACGTATAATATCATATTAATGTCCGTCCGGGTGTCCTAACACGACAATCCGGTCGTGACACTTTGTTCTTATCTGCCTAAGTACACTTTCTTTTCGTGCTCGCTATCATTCCCGTTATCGTGTAACCTTTATTCTACCCTAGTCACATGATAAGTCTTCATATCTCTTAGTCACTTTTTTCACTTTCGCACTTACCTTTGTATTCTAGTCACATAGATCACGTTATATCTTTGGCCACTTCCTCACTCCCCGGCTTTACTTATTTTCGTAACAATCCTTATTATATTCACATTATATCCCGTCTCGTAATCAATCCTATAGTGTAACACTTCTTAACCTTTCACCCCCTCATCGGTCAATCTTATCTTTAATACCTCACAAGTTGTCTTATCAATACATTCATATTCGTCACAATTCTTCTTCCTCTGTACTCTTGTCTCAATCATACTATTACTTCTTTTAACTATAAACTCGTCGTAATTTATCCCTGCTTATCAATTCAGTTGATACCTCAATATACACTCTATTAAGATTTGCCAGCCTTTTCTAAATCATCTCTTAGTATCACAAGACCTTTCCAAATTCTTTTTACCATATCGACATCGACCTCCTAATTACTATTACCATCAATTCATAAATTAACTTATTTCTCAAGGTCAGCCGTACTCGCAACTTAGTCAAATCCTATCCTTACTATTGACACGACCTTTCAAGACATATTACAAACCCATATCTCATTCTCTTTTTATTTTTAGAAAATTTTCGTAATTTCCTCTCGTATTTCTTGCTTATCTCAAAACTCCGCACGCGGAAATACCAACAATGCCTCATGTACAACATATATATATATATATATTATATCGGTGTTGATATCGTATTTCGTGTGGCCGTGATATGATATATATATATATATATATATATATATATATATATATATATATATATATATATATCGCACCACACAGTATTCCCAATATCAACAACAAGATGAAAATGATGAACTTACCTTGTATGTCCAACTCAACCGCGCCCGTTACACTTTCTTTTCGTTTACTTTCCCTTTCAATCTTCGACTTTACATTTCAATCGTACTTCAAATACTCCTGCCCGACATACATCTTTCGCACCGTTGCTTACCTCGCGTACTTTGTAACTTCCAATATCATCGCCGTTTTCTTCGTCGATGTCGTTTTTCCGCTAAAATCAAGGGTTAGTATAAGGAATCTAATTTCCTATGGCTCGTCTCTATCGCACGATCTTAGATATGAAAGAAAGGTAACATCCTAAATGTCCTGTAGCTTCCTGCTTATAGATATGGTGCATAACACACCGATAAACAAGACCCTACTACACACGGTCTGTAAACACTCCGAGGATGAACTGCTCTGATAGCACATTTGTAACGACCCAACCCCGTAGGCCGTGACTAGTGCCCGAGCTGGACACTCGTATACGTACCTGTTAGATATAGTCAACCCCAAACTAAACACACTATGGAGGCTTTCAAAGACAAGACGTTATCTCAGAACGTCACATAAATATATATCAAGGTAACCTGTCTCCTGAGGAGTCACAACCAATAAAAATATAACATGATACACAGGCCGACAAGGCTGCCACTACATAAAACATCCCAAAATATATACGCAGTCACAAGGCTTACGGGAACGTCTCAAAAATAAGTCATATTGACACAAACAACAAAGATCTATATACAACCCACACATATGTCTACGTACCCTCTAAGAGTATCATAGTGAAATATGACGGACAGGGCCCCGCCGTACCCCCCGGATCAACATATATATACATCAAAAGATCTGTACCAAAAGTCTAGGCTCCGAACAATAACAGCACTCCAAGATAGCTTCGAGAGAAGTCCTAAGGCGGAAGATCACCAAATCGAGTATCCGTACCGCGAGCATAAAAGCCCCCCCCGAAGAAAGGGGTCGGTACGAAATATGTACTGAGTATATAAAGCATGAAATACAATAAGAAGATCATATCTGAAATAGAGATTACAGGAGACAAGTATGAAAATTAAGAATTCACTGTACTTGTGCCTTATGAAATGAGAATCATGCATAGCTATATCATATACCATATCCGCCCATTATGGACTCGGTGAATAAGTCGTATACATGTATACCATGGCCGGCGCATCATGGGACTCGGTGCCATCATATATATATATATATATATATATATATATATATATATATATATATATATATATATATATATATATATATATATATACCGTACCCGGCCCTCTAGTGAGGGACTCGGTGAACAATGCAGTGAAACTATGCACGAATACATACTCGGCTCGGGACTTGGTGAAAGATGTAATGACAACATGCACGATCAGAGTAGTGAGCAACCATATGCAAACTAAATCATCATTTGAGACTCAATGGAATATGTAGAATGAACTAACGCTCGAGTATCAAAGACGACAATCATGTTAAGTGTTCTTTGAATGTAACGATAGATTATGTCAAATAGAACCTCAGGAATCATAGACATGTATCAAGATAATATGAAATAGCTTATGGAAGTCAAGGACATTAGCCATCCTAGTTTCTCTAAGAATAGGAGTTTATACATTCGTCGTTTGTTCGTTTCATATAAATCATGCCAAAAGAAAGCAAGGATGGCTTTACATACCTTTATCGCTTATCCGTGATACAATACATATACGCTGCCCGAAGTGTCTCAACCTATATTAAGACATTAAGAACTTATAATTAAGCTACGGAAAGGTTCAAAACGTATTCCGACATTAGTAGCTCATTTCTAGAAAATTAGGCGGCATTTCCCCTATATTCAAGCCGACTATAAAACAACCAAGTCAACATCAATAACCACACGTTCAAGTACTATGTCAAGTCTAGCTAAGACAAGATTCGAGAATACTCCGAACAGCCCGCATAACATTCCAATCAGCCCACACATTACAACATTCAATAATCGTTAACATAACGACGACGACATATTCAAGTTATTCTTAATAATCTATAGCCATAACACTTCATGAAACGACCTTATAATAGTCCAACAATTACAACACAATGCATGATCTTACTATACTTAGTCCTCCATCTTAACAAGAACGACAACACAACAATCGGACTATTATCCATACACATACAACTATAACTTAATATCAAATTCCTTCAAATCATATATCCACTACAACAACGACAACATTAATTATAATTAATCAACCATTTTTTAGCTTAACAACAACCCCAACATGGCCTCATATAAATCTTAACACTAACAAATACAATTCCTTCACTTTTAACACATAATCCATAACAATAATAACAACAACAACAATCAACCCAACCTAATTTAAACAACTCCAATTCATCCATTTCAACACCAACAAAATCATGCAATTTTCTTACTTTCAATTCCATCTTAATACAAATTAATCTCTCCATTACAACATCATTAACTCCAATTTCATGACAAAAGAAGAAATCTTACCTTAAATTTAATTTGGACAGACCTACAATAGCTTGCACAATTCGCACCACCTCTTCTTCTTCATCAATTTAAATCCTAATGTTGCTGCCTCCTTGGAACATGTAACCACTTTATGAAATTAATCTTTCCTCTTTCATCTTTGGAGTTGGCCGTGAGTGCCCAAGTGGGCTGCCATGGCCATAAGCTTCACACTTCCTTCTCCAATTCAAGATGAAATTAGTGGTTTATTTATGTTGAAGTGGGCTGGTTGTAAGCTTCAAAGGGTTCTTTGCCATAGCCATGGCTCTCTCTCTCTAGTTTCTAATGAAGATGAAGAGCTTCTCTCTCTTGTTCAACTTGTGGATGAAGAAAATGAAATATGAGTCATCCATTTGCTATATATATGCTGCCCATATTGATGACACATGTCCAGCCACAATGACATGTGTCCCACTCACCCAAGCACCAATCAGATTCAGCCACATTTTGTGGGGCCCACTTAGTGGTCTCATTAACTTAATTAATCTTAATTAATCACTAATCCCCACTTAATAATCTAATTATGGTTAATTGATCCCTAATCTCCACTAATATTTCTAGGCTATTTTAAATTTATAAGCAATTCGTGCACTAATTAAAATCGGGGATTAAAAGTCCTTGTTTCATATCCCAAAATAATCTTGTCCTTGAACTTATCTCGATTAGCTTAAAAATATTCCAATGTATAAAAATACGGGATATAACAGCCCTGTATGAAGCATTATACGGGCGGAAGTATAGATCACCAATTGGATGATTTGAAGTGGGAGAGACAATATTAGTTGGGCCAGACTTAATTTAGCAAGCGATGGATAAAGTTAAGCTTATTCGGGATCGATTATTAACAACCCAAAGTCGACAGAAGTCTTACGTGAATAATCGCTGACGAGACTTGGAGTTCCAAGTTAATGATTAGGTATTCCTAAAGGTATCGCCGATGAAAGGCATTATGAGATTTGGTAAAAGGGTTAAGCTTAGCCCTCGATATATTAGGCCTTATAGGATTATTTGTAGAGTGGGCAAGGTAGCTTATAAGTTGGATCTACCTTCCAACTTAAAGTCCATACATCCAGTCTTCCATGTATCCATGCTCCGTAAGTGTGTTGGAGATCCTTCGAGAGTTGTGCCCATCGATGATGTTCAATTTTTTGAGAAACTATCATATGAAGAGGTTCCCATTGCAATCCTGGATAGACAAGTTCGGAGGCTAAGAACTAAAGATGTAGCCTTAGTGAAAGTTCTTTAGAGAAACAATAATAGGGAAGAAATGACTTGGGAGGCTGAGGAAGATATGAAGTCCAAGTATCCACATTAATTGTCACTCCCAAAAGAAGTTCAGTCAGAGACGTCATTGTCATCAAGTGGGGCCATTATTGCTATTGTTGTGGTAGCCCTGTAAGGTACTGTATATTTTGGGTTGTTGTGATAGGATGGTAGTGGTACAATTATAAGGGAAACTCTGGCAAAATTTTCGTAGAATTTCTAAGAGTTTAACATTCGAGGACGAATATTTCTAAGGGGGGAGGAATGTTACACCTCGTAGTTTTGTACGTTAAGATTCGTTAGGTGTTAGCTGTGTAATTGTGGATACTGGAGTACCTTCTAGGATATATGAGATTATATGCGCCTACCTTATGATTATGAGGGTTTAAGTTCATATAATAAGCTATGGAAGGATTGGAGGCCAAGAATCAAGAAAATTATGTTTGTTGGACTTTAGAGAAAATATAAGGGGCAATTTTGGTCTAACTTGGAGAAAGAATATCTTTTAGTATATGAGGAGTTTTAGGGAAAAGAAAAAGCCTAAATTAAAATTCATGAAGTCTAGTTTCCAATCCAACAAACCGCTCGTCGATAGGACATCGGAGTAGAGAGTTATCGACGTTACAATTTAGGACGCCAAAGCAGAAATTAACCCTTCAGGAATGCAACCAAAGGGCCACGAACGCAAAGTGGAGGATTGAATAACCCTTCGCGAACGTGACCCAAGGCCACGAACGCGAAGGGCAAATTCTGAGTTGGTGGAAACCGACTCTAGAACCTTATATAAAGGGTTTACCCCCTAATTTTTCATCCAAATACCCCTCTAAACTCCCCAAACTTTTTGGAATATTCCCCCAACTTCTAGTTATAAAATTTTAGCGCGAATTAAGCGGAATTCTCCAGATTAAAGTTCGGACAGCGTATAGTTACGATTATAATATCTTGTTGCGGAGAATACGACTTGGATTCAAGGTGAAAAGTGAAGGTATTGCAGATCCAGCAGAAGTAAGGTATGAATCTTCCCTTATTAATATTGATTTAGGTTTATTTACGGAGGTATAGCTATTAAATGATCGTATGATGAATTTGTTAGTTGAGAAATTGGATAAACTTCGTGTGGGATGTTTTATGGAATATTTTGGTATGAATAATGATGTTTTTGGCGTTGGAGTTGTTGTTGTGTGTTGGTTGTTGGTATTGTGATTTCAGGCAAGGGATATAAATGGGGGAGATGCTGCCCAAATTTCGACAGATTCTAAAAGGATTTAAATTGAAAGCTTAAGACAAGCGTATGATGATGAGTCTAACTATAGTATGAATAGTTTTATATGTAGATTATGAGACTATGACTGATCTTGTGTAGATTATGAGGCAGGAAGCCGGTTCGAAAGTTGGGAAGTAAGCTTCTTTATGTTAAGGTTGTTCCTTCTTTTCTTGGCATGATTCCATATATGGTAATCGCGTGATAAACCTTATGACTCGAGATTTGTCAAAGTAGAGCTTGTAATATTATTGTCTAGTTTTCGAGTGTTATGTTATTCTTTTACGAGGGGCCATATCCCTTCCCTATGTCCTTGAGTTTATAGTGAGACAGAAGAGACATGTTACAATATCAGTTTTTTTAGCATATGCATGATATACTGCATGATATACATATATATTTTCCTTTAGCCTAGCCACTTGGTCAGTGAGACATTTTTATTTTGCCTGGCCTACGGGTTAGTGATACCAATATGCCTGACCTACGGGTCAGTGAGACAGCTATGCCTGGCCTACGGGTCAGTGAGACAGCTATGCCGGCTGCGGGTCGGTATGAGGGTCAGACGGCTATGCCGGCCTACGGGTTAGTGAGGCAGTTGCTTGGCCGACGGGTCGGAGAATTATTACCTGGCTACTTGGCCAGTGAGATTTTACAGTTGCCTGGCCACTTGGTCTGTGAGATATATATAATAGTATTATATTTCATTTCATATGAGACAGGTCTGGAGAGATATTTAGGGCATTCTTTGGCCTCTAGATTGTATTGGTTTCAGTTCAGTTTCAGTTATCGCTGCCTTACATACTCGGTACATTATTTCGTACTGACGTTCTTTTTGTTGGGGGCGCTGCATTCATGCCTTCAGGTACAGATCGACAGATTGATAGGCCTCCACAGTAGACAGGATCTGACATGAGCTGATTGATGAGCTCTATTTCTTTTCGGAGTTGCCAAGTCCTTTGGAGTCTTTCCTTTTTGTTTCGAGATTGTATGGTACAGTCACACATCTCCGTAGAGGCTTGTAGATGAGTCCTGTATATAGTGTGTCTATGTGATAGCCTTGTCGGTTTATGTATGTCTGCTGGATACTGTTAGTTTTGTACGATCATAGCAGCCTCGTCGGCTTTCTCAGTTGTGTGTATATATATATTTTGGGTGTGTAGGCCAAGTTCAGATGAGATAGTCAGTATTTGTACATATATCCAGATTGCAGCCTCGCCGGCTGGTTGGTGTTGTTTGTGTGCAGGTGTTATATCCTGCATTTCGCACGTTGAGACATTCCGAACTAGTTGTGAAAAATTGAGGACAAGACAATTTTGGAAGACGAGGTAGAGGCTTGTGACCTCCGATTCGGTCTTAATGAATAAGTCGCTCATAAATATTATTATTGGCATGGAATGTTAAGGGCGAGGTTATATTTTTTTCGGCTTTGCTAAAAAAAAATGCATGAGTCGCATATTCAGCTTTTGTTGGAATGGAGCATTAAGGGTAAACTTGGAATTTGGAAATTTTAGTTCGTGACATGTTGGAGTAGGTCCCACCCATGGTGGGCCAATTGTTTCATGCCATGAAGTGGTGCATGTGTACACCATGTATTGGTAAGGGACTTATGTATGTATATGTGGATATTAGAGGACTATGCAAGACTTATTCATCTTTGTGACTTAAGAAATTTCTAGAGAATTTGAGAAAATTGAAGAAAAAAAATTAGAGGAAAAATAGGGGCACATGACCGGCCATGTGCCCCATTATTATATATATGTGTGTGTGATGAAAACATAAGGCAAACATTCATTTTTCAACCTTAGAAATTTCAAGAACCATGGAGAAAGAGAGAGAGTCCATTCGGCCACACCATGGCCGAATTTGGTCCCTAAAAGTTTGAGCAAGAAAAATTATGTTCTCCTAACTTTCCTACTAATTGAAAGACCCTCGTTAACATGGAGTGGTTGTTGGAGGGAGAAAGTCATTCGTTGTTACAATTTGGAGTCCTAGCCGTGAGTTGGAAGCAAGTGGAAGAGGTAAGGTTCTATCCTTTCTTGCATGTATTATGGACGTTGGAGTGTGTTGTAATGTGTTGAAATGGATAAAATTCATGAAGTTGTGTGTGATTGGTGTGGTGGCCGAATGGTGGTTGATTGGTGTGGAAGAGATGAACAAATTTTATTTAATAGCATGCTTGTTGTCGTTGTGAATTCCATGATGTAAAATGAAGATTTGATGACTCATGTTGAAGTTGTAGTGTTGCGGGCTGTTTTGGAAAATTTATATGATTTTAATATAGTTTCTTGTATTTATGGAAATAATGTTGTAAATGTGTGGATTATGAGTGCCATTGATGAATTTGGAAGGAAGAAATGTATTGTCGTTGTTCCTATGGAAATTGGTGATTTCGGGTCCAATGGTGTGTTGGATGGATTATTTTGAATATTGTATAAGTTGCTTGGAATGTTCTTAAATCGTGTTTGAATGGTCTCGGGTTAATACTTGAACGTATGATCAATAAAGTTGGCTTGATTGCATGCGGTTTATTTGAATGTAAATGGAATGTCGATCGGTTATGTAGAAAAGAATTGCTAATGCTAGAATGTGATTTGAATTGATTCTTAATGTTGGTAGTATTGTTATGGATGATTGTTTTGGCCGAGTTGAATTCTCGGGGTTGATGGATTTATAGGGGAAATGCTACCCAAATTTCCGTAAACAAAGTGTTAGTTTGAAATCGGATTCTTAAGTGCTTATGGCTAATGGTTGATATCTAATGACGTGATTGTAGATCGTGAGAAGCCAAGGCATAAGTTTGGATTAGCCTAGGGAGCGGCCAAGGTATGTTAAGGCTCGTCCCTTTCTTTCAAAGGCATGATTCTTAGATTGCGATTTCATAAATGCTTCCATAACTTTGTTGTTTTCAAAAGTTTTGTTTTCAAAAGAATTTTGTTCCTAAACGAGTCCGAAACTACGAACGCCCGTAACTTTCCCAGATGGGCTCGGATCGCTTCAAAACCATCGTAGAAGATTTCATAACGAGTAATAATCTTTAACTTTCATAGGCGGGCCCGGATCGGGTTGATGCTCGTCCGTGGGCCCCGCGACTTTCCCTTGTTGGTTCTAACGACCTATTTGTGAAAAGAATTCTGAAATGTCTGTATCTTTCCAAAACGGAGGTTTATGACTCCGTAAGCTTTCATGACAACAACGATGGATATGTTTTACAATGACAACGATGATGTCAAAAATGAGAATATTTTCCTACGATGAATATGATGATGATGATTCCATGATTAAAGGTTCCAAGGCTATGATTTCAATAACGATATGAGAATGTTGAGCTAATTCTTGATTTCTCGATTTTAATCATGAGTGATGACTATTTTTTAAAGATTCCAAAGTATACGAATTGATGCCTTATGATCCTATTTTACGTTCCTCGTGAAGTTATTCTTCATTGACAGTCTCACCTTATAATAATCGTTCCTTCGAGGTGAGACAAAGCGACCATGATTATTCCATAATACAATCGGAGGTTACCGACCTTACGTCACTCCGATAGATACATGACTTTCTTTGGGCTCTCATGCATGCTACTTATATGATATATGAATATGATATATGTATATGATATATGTATATGTATATGGGGAATATGGGAAAGGGCGAGAGCGTTATATACGCGTAACCACCGATCAGTTGGTATAATATGACATGATACCGTCCCGGACGCGGGATATGTGGTTATGGATCGGGCCACGTTCCGCGAGAATATATTATATGGATCGGGGGGCCGCACGTTCCTAAATATAATATAATATATATATATATATGGATCGGGCTGCACGTTCCGCAGCACTAAGCATGCATGGTTCCGCCTAAAAGGCACTCAGATGTACAGGTTACTCTTTTATTACATATATATGGATCGGGCTGCACGTTCCGCAGCAATATAATATATATATATATATATATATATATATATATATATATATATATATATATATATGGATCGGGCTGCACGTTCCGCAGCACTAAGCAGGCATGGCTCCGCCAAAAAGGGCACTCAGATGTGCAGGTTACTCTTTTATCTCATGAAATGCCCTATGTTTTCATCTTGTTAGTACTCATGCTTTGTATCCTCTAGAATGTTTTACTCATGCCTTACATACTCGGTACATCGCTCGTACTGACATCCCTTCTTATGGGCGCTGCGTTTCATGCCACGCAGGTGTATACAGACAAATGGAAGATATTGCTAGAGGATGCTCCAGCGGGGTTGGCGAGCTCCATTTCATTCCGAAGTGATGCCGAGTCAGAGTATCTGCGTTATAGTATCTGGAATAAAGTTAGAGACTTTGCAAACAGAGTCACGTGGATAGCATGTCAGTCTTGTAGCGGCCCTGCAAGCCGATGTGTCATCATGCATTATGTTATAAAGATCATATAATTGCCGTTTTTGCGCGATTTGAGAATAACGAACAGAATGTTTTTGAGAAGCTTTCATTATGCATTTCATTTCGTGGTTTAAGAGTCTGTGAGATTATGAATATCACGAGAACCGGCGGGTTCGCTCGGCTCGAGTAAGGGGTCGGGTGCCCATCATGCCCCATCGAGATTGGGGTGTGACAAAGTGGTATCAGAGCGGTTCGTCCTAGGGGTTGTCTGCAAAGTCGTGTCCAGTAGAGTCCTGTTTATGGTGTGAAGCCGGCCACATTTATAAACAGGAGGCTACCGGGCATCTAGGATGGTTACTCTTCTTTCACGTCTTAGATCGTGCCATAGAGCCAAGTCGTAGGAAATGGGATTTTCGATACTAACCCTTGATTATGGCAGAAGAACGGCATCGAACAGAGGAGGCGACTGACGATATTGGAAGTTCCAAGCACGCGTAAGTAAAGGTATGAAAGATATATGTCGGGTAAGATATTGAAGTATGATGGAAATACAAGCTGAAAGATTGAAAAGGAAAGTAAGCAGGAAAGTGTAACACGTACAGTCATGTTGAGCATATGAGGTAAATTCATTATTTTCAAACTTTTAAGAATATTGAGAGCCCTGTGCGGCTATGATGTGATACGATATGATATGATGTGTATATATGATGATGGCCCTGTGAGGCACTGTTGGTATTTCCTGCGTGCAGGTTTTGGGATGGTAAGAAATACAGAGGAGACTCTGCCAAAATTTTTCTAGAAATAATACGGGAATAAGATGTAAGTTTGGAATGTGCTTTGGGAAAGTTGTGTAAATAGTAACGATGAGATTTAACTAAGTTGTGAGCATGACTGCCCCGGGAAAATAAGTTGACTGTAGAATTGGTGATAATAGTAACTGGGAGGTCGAGGAAGATATGGTAATAAGGAATATGGAACGGATTGGTGATATTAAGAGATGACTTGTGATACCAAGAGAGACGGTTTAGAAAGGATCGGTTGGTACGAATAGAGGGATATTTGTTAAGGCACCGACTAAGTCGATAAGTAGAAGGAGAATATGACGAAATTATAGTTATGGGAAGTAATGATACGATTAAGACAAGGGTATGAAGGAAAAGAATTGTGAAGGATGGGAACGTGATAAGACAGTTGCCGGGATGTGTTGTGAGGACGTTTCGGAAAATGTTAAGGTCCCGACTTACCCTAGATTGTGTGATAAAGGTCATGCGGTGAGGTGGACGCGACCGTACCAACATTAACGCACCCGATTTTATCAAAGCTTCAAGGTTAAGCGTCTTGGAGTGAGGGAAATTTTAGGATGGGTGACCCCCCGGGAAGTATTTTGAAAATTTTTAGAATTCAGATATAAGAAGTAAAGGAGGAGCTAGAGTAGCCTAAAGGAAATTGGAGTGTGCGGAGTGGCCAGAAACCTTAAGAGGACGCGTAGGACAGGGAGGATCGGGTCAGTGAAGAGAAGGAGTTAACGGAAAGGGGAAATAAGAAGGAGGCGAGACAACAGTGTAGTAATAGGTTATGACGCGTGTAGCTGAGGACACGGGTACTATAAGTAACAGGATTGTAAGAAGGCCACACCGGAAAGCCAACAAGGAATGGCGACTGACGAGACGATCATTAGTACAAGCAAACCAAAGACATGTATACTTGTGTTATAAGAGAGTCATAAGGAAGTAAGATTTCCGTAGCCCGATGCTTCAGGGTTGTATTGCAAGATTTGAAGGAAAGAGGTTAAAGAAACAGTTGTGGCAGGAAGCTAAAGAAAAGGTTGTGGCAGAAGCCCAAGGATTTAGCTTGGACTCGAATTATGAGTTGCCATAAGTGTACTGCACGTGAATGTTATATCCCGTATTTTGAACGTCGGGACAATTCGGGTTAACTATGATAAGTTAAGGTCGGGACCATTCGGGTGCGAAGTCGAGACGTGTGACCTTCGATTTTGTCGTAAGACCTAAGTGTGTATGATGTTAGTGGTATGGAAACATCAAAGAAACTTCGGGACCAAAGATGGAATAATGAGAAGTTGTCAATTATTGAAAAAAAAAAAGGGAGTAAAATGGGACCATGTGGCCGGCCACCTTTGGAGTGGGCCATGGCCACATGGTTGGCTATTATATGTAATATAAGGATGACTTAGAGGGATTATATCATCATCTTCATTAACTAGAAAAATCAAGAAACTTGGAGAGCAAGAACAACCAACCATTCGGCCACCAACTTGAAAAATTGAGTCCAAGATTAAGCCATCCCAAAATTATTTCTTCTAAGCAAATCTACTAATTGGAGGGTGCTTGATAACGTGGAGTTGTCGTTTCAAGCGTTGGATTACTCGTTTTCATCCTTGGCCAACTTTAGACAAATTGAGAAGTTGTGAAGGAAGGTTAATTCTAATCTTGTTTTATAAGTTATGGAAGGTTTATGTGTGTTGTTGTATGTTAATATGGATGAAATTCATGGAAATTTGGTATTTGAAGTTGAGGCCGTGAGTATGGTAGTTGGTCGTGCATGTGTGTGTTATGTTAAAAGTGGTGCATGAGTTCTATGTAGCATGTTTGGTTATTGTAGAATGTTGAAATGAATAAAAATCATGAAGTATATATATATGGGTGTGTTGGCCGAATATGGCCTTTATGTGTGTCAAGAAATGAATTAGTTTTCTTGGAATTTTGGTTGTTGTTGTTATGTGGATTCTATGTTGGAAATGAGAGTTTAATGATTCAAGTTGGTATGGTAAGTGTTATGGGCTGATTTGGAAGATTTTGTGTATTTAGTGTAATTTTTTATGTTTATGGAAATGGCATGGTTAGAGTATAGATTGTTGGAGTAAATCATGGTTTGAAATCGAGGAATGCGTAGGAGTTGAGGTTCTCGGGTTTGGGAACAATTTCGGGTGGATTGGAGTATTTGTTGGATTGTTGGAAATATTGTGTGAATTGTTTAAAGAGTTCTTGAATATTGTTTGAATGGTTTTGGATTGATAATTGAATATGTGTTAGCTTGATTACATGTTGGTTTGTATGTATGTAGTTGTAGTGAGCATAATTGGAATGTTGTTGGAATGTGTGGAGAAGAATTTTTAATGTTCGAATGCGTTTCGAATTGATTGTGGATATTGTTGGAATGATTGTTGGTGTTGTTGTGTTATTGAATTTGGCCGAGTTGAATTCTCGGGGTTGGTTTATTTTCAGGGGAAGTGCTGCCCAAATTTCCGTAGGATTATGTGTTAGTTGGAAATGAACTCCTAAATGCTTATGGTTGACGTTGGTATTTATTGATGTTATGTAGATCTTGGAGAATTCGGGATATAGATTTGATTTGGATTAGCGTTGTGTGCGAGCGAGGTATGTAAAGCTTAACTCTTCTTTCTTTTGGCATGTCTTAGTTGTACATAAGCTACGACACGAGCCTCGAGGAAATTCTATTCTTACAATCCGAGCATGTCTATGATTCGCGTCTGTCTCTCGGTATTCGTACGTTGATGTGAGAAAAATATTGGCTTTGATGTTTTTGGAATAATTGATTTTTCTTAAAATTGCATAAAAGTTTGGTTTTCAAAAGAGCTTTATTTTTATACGATGTTGAAACTACGAACGTTCCTAACTTTCGACTAAGGGCTCGGATTGCCTCGATATCATTGTGGGAGGTTGTATGGCGTGTGATGAGTATGTTTCCCATAGGCGGGCCGGTTCGGGTCGACACTCGTCCGTGGGCCCCGCGACCTTCCCTTGTACATTTCGATGACGATTGAAGGAGTTTGGTATGACGATTTTCCCGATTCCGAAAGTATGGCCATTTTACTTACCCTTGAATCTATGATAATGATTTTATGCATATGGTTACTCACGACTGCTCGTGCGTTTTGTTGGTAAATCTTTCACGGATCCCGAGCCGTTATGTTGTCGTGCGCACTATGATATATTCCGGTGTTATTGTTATGTCCTAGTGTTTTCGCATGGTTGGAAATTATGGAAATAGTTAAGACTTGTGCGTTATGAGGAAATATTTTGATTTTAGTTGATATGACTATGTTGGTTATGATATTTATTGGTGTAAAGACCTCGGGGAAGGCCGAGGGGGCAATTTTGGGATTTTGAAAATTTGCTTGGAAATTACAAAACGGGACTTTTAATGAATTGGGCAGAAAAAATTGGAACAAAAATTTTAGGCCCAAGAAGGTGGGGTGGCCGGCCACTAGGCTTGGCCCCAAGCCCCTTTTAAAAAGTCATGTGCCATGCACATGACTCTTAAGTGATAAATATCAAGACTTCCTTTGGAATTTTCAAGAAAGATCAAAAAAAATTTCCAAGAGCATAATACTCCCTCTCGGCAGAAACCCCCCTTCCCCCTCTTCAAAAATTTTTCTTGCCTTGTTTTTAATCTAAGAATCTTGTTCTTCTCATATTCGTAGTGAGTTCAAGACGCTCTCAACTTGATATAATTGGTTTGGCGGAAGAGCGACGTTTGCGGCAAATTGAAATTTCAAGAAAAGGTAAGAATTTGACCCTTTTAATGTTATGGAATTGGTATGAATACGATAAGGAGTGTGAATAGACGAGAATTTCGTGGTTTTGATGTGTGTATATGAAGCGTGTGTGTGTGTGTGGTTGGTGTGT
>NW_026715025.1:0-21709 GCF_029784015.1 Lycium ferocissimum | reverse complement strand
ACCCCCTCCCCTTTTTAGGTCCGTGGGATTGGGACCCACAAAGTTTTAGAAGTTACCAAGGACATTGCGGTTAATACATGTTTTCCATATCGAGTCGGCAGTAGTCGTTTCTTACAGATTGCGAGATCGTGGCCGTCCATTGGTATAACACCGGACTTTTCTAGGGTAACTACCTCCCCGCATGGCAAAAGTTCGTAGATGTTTTCCTCCTCGACATATTTTGCCACTCGTAGGTTCGACGATTAGAGCTGATAGATTCTTGAATCTTAGACAGGGGAATATGAGTGCTCGAGATGATAACCTTCGCTTTAATTCTTTGGCTAGATATGCTCCAGCCATGGTAGCTGATATGAGGGACCGTGTGCATCGGTTTGTGAGTTGTTTGGGCCACATTTGATTAAGGAGGTTTGACGGCCCACTTGGGAAGGGGGGTACCGCTTTTAAAAGGCCCAGCGGTAACAAAAGAACAAAGAAAAAACCCGGGAAAAGGGGGGAGCGGTTTTGGGGCCGAGGTTAAGAAGAGGCCGCATCTTCCGGCCTTTAGGAGTTCGGGGGGTCGAGGCGCGTTTTCCTGGGCATTTCCCGGCCGGCAGGCACCTCCTCGATTTGCAGAAAAATTTGATCGCCCTTTTTTTCGAACCGGCCGAGCTCTGAACCCCCGGGTTCCTAGTAAAAAGGGGAGGGTCAACGGACCACCCTTACCACGGGTAATCAATAGGTGGGTGATTCGGGGATGCGTCGCCGAGATTTAGATGTTGTTATCCCTCGGGGTTTAAACCGGACATATGATGGTGATTGTCCATCGATGGGCGATAGGACAGAGGTGGTCCAGCCCCATAGATCAGCAAACCAGCTTCTTCATCATATGTACGCCCTCCAGGGTAAGGCTCACTGACACCAGCTTGTCATGGCAGAGATAGAAGGGGAGCATCCGCCGACGGCCCCTCGAACCGTATCGAGGCTAGCCACTGGCACAGACATTTAGTCTTCCCATGACGTTAACATACGTATATTATCGTATCCTCTCACGTCAGGATATGCATTGGATCTGTGTTCGTGTTCTTTGTCATATATTACTCCTTATATTGCCGATCGCATTGGGGTGAGACCTGAGCCAATCAAACCTTGTTGGTGACCTAGCTAGTGATAGCTAGATAGGTATACAGGAATTGTGTGGTGGCAGTTTGTGACCGTCATACCCAATACATGTACACAAAAGGATATACCCAAAATCTGCAACTCCGGAGTAGTAGAGTGCTCCTATGTATATATGCTGAACAGGCTCCTAGGAATCCGGTCCGTCTCCCTGTCTACCTGTGGGTATGAACACAATGTCTAAAAAGAAAAGGACGTCAGTACGAATTGTAACTTTTGGAATGAAGGAAAGTCATGGAAATCATAAATAGAGATAGTAATATACGAGTCATGCCTTTTGAAAGAAAGGGGGTCTAGCAACAATGAATAACATCAAGGAATCACATAAGGATCATTAGCTTCATAACACGTCTCTTCTCATTATCTTATGAGTAGCCCTTGATAGCCATAGACTTATAATTTCCGGAATATGAGAAAAAATCATGGAAAGTTAAAGGAAGTCATATTAGAGGAGTCATGCCTTAGAAAAAGGAAGGGACTAGCCTCACATACCTTTATGTCTCCTTCACACTAAACACTTTTCTTCCAAGCTTACGATTCTACATTCAAGAGAATTCGCACTATAATTAGATAATTGAAAACATACTTAAGCTTAAACTAGAGCGACTAAGAGCTAACGAAAATTGGGCAGCATTTCCTTTGTTTCTATAACTTTCTCCATATAATAACCAACTCCCCAAACATCAACAACACACCCACAATATCATAATCAATAAACTTCGCTAAGTTAGTCATTATTCAATCCTCAAAGTTTCCTGTCAATGTCATCCATAACCATAGCCATAATACAACACCACATTCATCCTCATATAATGCTTCTCCAATATTCTTAATACCATTTATAACAAAATTATACTCATAACATGTCAAGAACTATGATTCAAGTCAAGTTACTATTCAAGAATGCCATTATTTTCACGTTTGAGCTTCCATATTCTACTTTCTTCCATAATCCAAGTCTTTCAACCATTCAATATTCTTAATAACATGAAATGACCATAAAACTCACCTTTGATTATGTAGAAATGGGATTTGGATGAAAATGCTTCACTTGGAGAAAACCCTAGCTTCAACTTCAAAGAGATTCTTGACTTCTAGCAACTCTAATGAGCACCCATACCTTTGATTCCACCAATTTGTACTGGTTGATCCTTGATTTACCTTGGGTTTGTGGTAATGAAGTATGTGGAATATTCTAGAGCTCTTGAGAAAGGTGGAGAAGTTGGGAAATGAAAAATAATAATTTGGATCACTTATTTATACTTGAAAAAAAAAGCTGTCCTGATCATGTTATATGGACACTTATACGGTCCGTATAAGTGACCTTATTTCACCATCAGGAAATTTCCCTTTTCTGTAAGGTTATACGGACCGTATAAAGTTATACGGACTGTATAAGTGGTTGTATAACTCCATTTTTCTCTTAAATTAATCTCGTCGATTCGCTTGATCTCCAATCCTTATGGAACCTTCTTAGCACTTGTTTAAGAATTCATTAACAATCTAGGGAGCGTTATAACTTTTCCTCAAGACGTTATTAAATCAACATCAGCTCAGTACTTGCAAACCATTTTCAAAACATGACTTATACTTTACATTCTTCAACAAACTTTCTTCTCTTGCCTCGAATGTCTTTAGAAATCTTAATTAGAATCGTTAAGTGACTTCCTTCTTACTTGTAAGGACATCATATACATCTTGCGTTAGTTCATCTGCATCGTGCAACGACATGAAATTTTTCGAGGTGTAACACTCTTCCCCCCTTTAAAAACATTCGTCCTCGAATGTTAAGTTCTCGGGAATCCTACAGAAATTTTGCCAGAGTTTCCCCTATGATATTGCACTACCATCCTGTCACAGTAACCCAAAATAACACTGCCACTAAGGGCTACGATATCACAACATACAATATGGTCACACACGACCAAAAGCATTAAAAGTAAAGCATTGCATTGCATACCTGGGGGCAATGGCGTTTTATCTTGGACCTTTTCTAGGAGTGGAGATAAATGCGTATACTTGGACTTCGTACCCTCTTTCGCTTCCGAATGCATCTCTTCTACTTTCCCGTTCTTTCCTAATATCTTCATCAAGCTTACATCAGTTCTTCCCTCACTACTTCAAACCCATTTGAGAGAGCAGCAAGAAGTTCTCATAAAATCTTTCGATAATCTCCCCCAAATCTTTTTGAAATGAAATTTTCGTACTCCAATGATTTAATACCCTCTCATTCTTGCAAGCTTATGCAAATTTTTAGATTTTCTTTTTCGGGTGAAATTAGTAAAAAACCTTGCTAGAACTCCACTTTGTAATTTTTTTATTTAGCTAAAAAAATAAAATCTCAGTCAATTTTTTTACGTGCCCGAAATGAAAAAAATACACTGTTGAAATAGATGGTTATTCCTTGCACCTGGGAACAACACCAACAACAGATCATTCGCATTTCTAAAGGTAAAGTCCCAGCGAGCACAAGTATTCAAAATGGTTTGTTGCTGAAGCCACCTATGCCATCTGGATTGAGAGAAATTCGAGAATATATACTTGAGAAGCAAAGCAGAACTTGGAAAGCTATAGCAAAGGAGATTGTGTATGTTGCACGTGTTAGAGCTAATTCTAGAATCTACAATGTAATTCATAGTTTTAGTTTCTAGTTAGCTATTGTGATGTGTGCTGAGATGCTAGCTAGATGTGTATAGCTGCTATTGATTTGTAAATATGATTAATAAGAATCCTTTAATTACCAACAAAAAAAAAAAAGCACATAGTTATTACATCTAATTAAGATATAATAAGAACAATATAGTTGGAACTTCATTATTCTACTAAAACTTTTCATTTCACAAAAGTAAAGGAGCTCTAACCACGTTTTTTTTAATATATTATAGATTTGTCTCAGACAAGAAAAACATAACAGTTGAAATAGATAGTCATTTAATCTAAAGAAGAAATATATAAGAAGTATGCAACTTCATTATTTTGATTAAATCCCTTTCTATTTGACTAAAAATAATGGAACACTTAGTTTTTTTAATTGATTTTGCTTGAGGATGGAGTTCGAGCCAAGTTGTTTTTTTTTTTTGTTTTTTATTTTATTTTTTATTTTAAACAAATTGGCTTGAAGAAGAAGAAATAAGTATACACAGTTGGAACAAGTAGTCACTGCATTTAAAGAAAAATTTACAAAAAAATCAAAGTGATGGTAAAATTTGCATTATATATTAAGCCGTAGCAAGAAGAAATACACAATTGGAATAAATAAATCATTGTATATGATTATGTGGCAATTACCAGTTGAAAGATAGCCTACTTGGGAGCTGATTTTTCAACTTTTTTCATCCCCACACGCCTAAAATGTTCGGATTGAAATAATCAGGGTGTCATACAGAAGCTAATAATTTGCAAACCTTGAACGACGATAAATCAGAAAACAAAGAAAATATATTAGAAGACATAATATTTTAATAAAATTTGGTCAATTGACCTACATATGAAAAACTAATAAGAAGGAAAGCATAAAAACTATGGAGGGAATAATCTTCCCCTAAACAAGACTCTCTAAAAGACTACATTGTAAATGCTATTGTGTTGTGTAATTCTTCTAACTTAAAAGATCTTCTATTTATAAAAGTCCAAAACTTCTCCAAGAAAAAGATAAACATGGTAGAGTCCTTTTCCATAAAGAATCCTTTTTCCACCAAGAAAACCTTTTCAAATTAAAACACAATTATGGTAGAAAATCAAATAAGGTAGGAAATTCAGGGCAAACCATCACAAATCTCCCCTTGGCCTGAATTTTATGGCAAAGTAATCTTGATTCTCCTTTGTCACGACCCAAACCGATGAGCCGTGATGAGTTCTCGACCACTACTGACCAAGCACCCCTATACTCGTACCTACTTCTCACTGATTAACCTGGTGGCCCATACATATCTCATAACTGAACTATACCGTCTGCTGTAAAATTAACACAACATACTTTGCATCGAAACTCATAACCCGTCCATATATATATACAATCATACGTGCCAAGGCAACGGTGTAGTCGACTAGGCCGCTATATATATATATATATATATATATATATATATAACTACACGACACTCCCACTATACACAACTATCTACAGACCTCTATGGAATATAAACTGTAGAAAAGACAGGACAAGGCCCTATCGTACCCATATATCTACATGTCAAGATAGCATACCAAAAAGGGGTTGCAACTCCAAACCAAATGCACAACAACCACATCGCGTAATATATGAGCGGTGGTCCTAGAACCCAAATCAATCGATGGTCGACTACCCGAACTCGCGGGCATGAACGCATATTCCACAAGAAAGTACGTCGATTTGAATATTTCGAGATGTAAGGTGAGAATGATAACATAACAAGAGATCCAAAATTATTTTAATGATAAGATAACCCGTACATCCGATTTCCTCTATGGACATCATGGTAATCTTCACAAAAAAAACAATTTCACATAGCATATGATAACATAATAATGCTATGGAACGTGATAAAAAGATCTATAAATATATTATATGAAAAAAAACGTGCATCCATATATCATATCATCATTATATATATATATATATATTGCCGTGTAACGAACGGCCCGATCCATTTATCCCTTATATCCCGCGTCCGTGCATCTATATATACGATATATATATACTAGGGATCGAGTGGCTATGTGTATGTAACGCCTCACCTTTAACCATATCCCCTATATATGCATACATATATATGTATACATATATATAATATATGTAAAAAAAAGAGATATATATATATGCATATATCTATATATCTATATATATATATATATATATATATATATATATATATATATATATATATATATATATATATATATAGATATATACATATATACGTTATAGCCCGTATTTCGTGCGTTCGGATATTGCGAGACAATGGTGAAAGATTAAGAAAAGATTATGTTTCAAATAATTTTAATGTACGGAGTTGTTAGTAATATTATTTATGAACATTGAAGGTCATGGAAATATTGAGAAAGGCTAAGGGTAAAAAGGAAAATTGTGTAAAGTGGCATCATGGGAATAATGTGGAAGGCATGGGGTGTGTATGGTAATTTCACAAAGTTCAATAAAATTCATGAAGGGGCCATGTGGTGTGTGTGGCCATGTGCCCTTATTATTATTTTTTTAATTAAATGGGGCTAATTATAATTACATGGACCAAAGCTTATAAAAGAAAAGTGGCCATCTTTGTTTAATTTCAAGAAAATTCTAGAGAAATGGGCTGATTTGGAACGTGATCATATTTTTTTTTAATTGAGGGGCCTATGTATAAATATGTGGAAGTGGTGAAAGACATATATATATATGAAAGAAAGAAATGTGTTGTTAATTCAAGAAAATTTGGAAAAAGAAAGAAAACAAAGAAGAAGGGAAAAGATAGGCCATTCGGCCATGACCATGGAAGATGAGGTTCCAACTTTGATCCAAAAAAATTATTTCTCCTAGTATTCCTACCAATTCAAGGGTCCTTTTCAATATGGTATAATTTTTGGAGCAAGAAAACCATTCATTCTTGCAAGTTCATGACTTTAGCCAAGAGGAAGATAAGTGGAAAAAGGTAAGGAACCAACCTTCCTTATGTTATGGATGATTATGTATATTTAGATGTGTAAAAGTTAACATGAAATGCATGAAAATAGGGATGTGTGTGGGGGATATGCATGGATGTGGCCGTATGGTATGTTGAAATAAGGCACTAATTTTATGTAGCACGTTGGTTGTTGTTATTACGTCAAGAAATGAATGAATATATATAGAAATGTGCATGGGACAAGTTTGGCCGTGTGTTGTGTTAAATGTATGTTGTGTCGTACGAGTTGGTCGTGTTGTGTTGTGTTGCATGGAAAGAATTGTCTAAACACCTAGAACTTGCATGAATAGGATCCGTTTACCCTAAAACTCTCATAAGTCATGTTATGAAACGTATTATACGTAAATTGTATACGCCACCTCATTTGACTCGAGGTGGGCCCACTATTCCCTAATTTCCTCCTATGGCTCCATTTGGTTTATTTCCGTATTACAGTTAAAGGAAATTTTTGGACATCATTCCGACTACTAAATAATAGTTGTTTTAACTAATCCCTCGATTCCAAGGCATGATTTTCTTCATAAAAGTTCCTAAATGTTTTACAAAGTATTTATTCTTCTCTAAATCCAAGTTTTACAATTCTTTTTGAAAGTTTCTATATCTAGAACGACGACTACGATTTTACAATGACAAGAATGATGCTAAAGATGAGAAAATGTCTATGACATGATATGATATGACATGACATGATATGATATGACATGACACGATATGACATGATATGAAATGATATGATATGATATGAAATGACATGTTCTACGTTCTCTTAATGTTATTCTCCGTTGGTAGTCTCGCCTTATGATTATCGTTCCTTCAAGGTGAGACAAAGCGACCATGATTACTCCATAATGCGATCGGAGGTTTCCGACCTTTTGTCCCTCCGACGGCACACACTTTCTTTGGGCTCTCTCATGCATGCCATACCCGTATATGTACATGGGTTGGGGGGATGGGATACATGTATATGTGGGGAATGGGAAGGGAGACATGTTTCATTGCCACCTCGGTCGGTGGCTTATCATCCCGGCGCGATGCCGGACGGGGATATATGGGCGAGCCGACGTATTTCGGCGCTATGTGGGCGAGCCGACTTGTTCGGCGCTATGATACCATATGACCGTACAAGCATGCATGGCATCCGCCCCCGGGGCACTCATATGTACCAGTCACAAACCTTTACATGATATGATTCCTATGTACCGGTTACGCCTTACATTATATGATCCCTATGCACTTATATGTACTTTACATGATATGTTCCATACACATGACATGCTCACATGACATGTTCCATATGCACAACTTACCCTTATACGTGATATGTCTCATACGTACGATACTCTCTCTCACATGATATGCTCTACATCTCCATATTGTTGTTGCACATGATTATGTCTCTTTCTATGTTACCATCCACGCTTGCATACTCGCACATTGCTCGTACCGACCCCTCTTCTTCGGGGTCGCGTTTCATGCCGTGTGTGAACCCGAGGAGCGAAACTAAATAAGAAGATGTCCGGCCGAGGTTGGTAGGCTCCACTTGTCCCGGAGTGCCGCCGAGTCGAGAGCATATGTGCCATGATGTTTTGTTCGGAGTTAGAGACTTTGCGTACGCAGTCGTGGGTATTGGGTTGTCATGTGTAAACGGCTCCAGCAGCCGATATGTTATTATGTTTCGTGTCACGAGTCTTATATGATGTCAGATTTTGCTTATGAAAATTTTTTTCTATATGTTCATCTCTTACTAATCCATAAGTTCATATGTGTAATAAGAGTTAGCGGGTTCGCTCGGCTCCGAATATGGGGTCGGGTGCCCATCACACCCTAGTAAGATCGGGGTGTGACAGATACTGACAATATACCTGGGACAATATCAGAGGGAGATTCAAGATCCTATTGCCCAGCTAACGCATAGGTATGATGTTGGGATCCACTTGGACTGGGCATTCCTCTTCGGTCTCTATCACCGCCTACTAATATCTTCGGCCTTTGCCTCGGAGGGCGTACCAATGATGAAGAGCCAACTACCACTCCCGTAGACCAAACCTTATCTTTACCATTTAATGATGGACAGTCACGCCTGAAATGGCCTGGTCGAGCGCAGGCATAACAAACATTCAAGCCCAAGCGGTATGGTCCCCAATGTAACTTCTGACACTGAATACATCGCGGTAACGATGATCTCATCTGGCTTGAATCACCCTTATTTTGGGAACTAAGAGCTCTAAAACTCTGGACTGGCCCCATGCAAGCAGATCTATCAGCCCGGGGTCTAGGAAACTATGGTGGCGCACTAGCTGTTGAACGAGCTGAGTGCCTAGAGAATTGCTACATCGGGGCACCTCTGGACTCATGATCAAACCCTGGAGAACTGACCCGCTTCCTCCAACTCCTGTTACCATGGCCCTCATCTTGCCACTGAGCTTGCGCAGCTACTAACTGGGTCAGCAAAAGGATAGCCTGTCTCATCTCCTGGCCTGAGGCATCTTGTGGAGGATTTAGGGGTGCTGGAGCTAAGGTTGAGACTCCCCTTTGACCCTCTAAAGTGGGCGAAGTATGGGATAACCGATATGGGGCCTTACTCTGGGGTTCGCTCTCCTCCATATCCATAGACGGCTCCCGTTCAATCCCATCTTCAACCACTATTTTGCCCTTCTGGGCTGCTGTAGCTTTTCCTTTCATCAACTTTGCTGAAAGCATAACGCACGGTTAGAAAAAAGGGAATTCTTATATTATAGCTCTATCGCACGATCTATGAAGAAGAAAGACGGTCATTATTCCTAAATGCCTCGCAACCTCCTGTTTATAAGTGTGGCGCGCTTCACACCCATAAAGAAGACTCTACGGTACATGACTCGTAGACACACCCTAGTAAGGGACAGCCTTTGTCACGACCCGGCTAAGGGCCATGACGGTTACGCGGAGCAACCTTACCGAGCACCACCCATCATACTTGTCATCAAACTCTTCCTGAATATACATTACTCTTAACACAAAACTTGTCATACTACAATCACTATCATTTCGAATATACATCTACCTTTGTGCATATAAGCCTACGAGGCTATCAAAAATGACATACAAATGTACAACGTAATCAGGAGGCATCTACTACCCACACAAAAGTACCTACGAGTCTCTACGAAAATACTGAGGCATAAGGACGGGACAGGAGCCCTCCATACCCAACACATGTACACAAAAGGATATACCCAAAATCTGCAACTCCGGAGTAGTGGATTGCTCCTATACATATATAAGCTGAACAGGCTCCTAGGAATCCAGTCCGTCTCCCTGTCTACCTGTGTGCATGAACACAGCGTCCAAAAAGAAAAGGACGTCAGTACGAACAATGTACTGAGCATGTAAGGCACGAGTAATACTAACATAATAAAGAAATAATAAAGGATATACCCAAAATCTGCAACTCCGGAGTAGTGGAGTGCTCCTATATATATATATATATGCTGAACAAGCTCCTAGGAATCCGGTCCGTCTCCTTGTCTACCTGTGTGCATGAACACAACATCCAAAAAGAAAAGGACGTCAGTACGAACAATGTACTGAGCATGTAAGGCACGAGTAATACTAACATAATAAAGAAATAATGAAGCATAAGGCAATTATATAACCTACGTCGAGTGCCTCGTAAGGCGAATAATATTCCTGCTTAACTTTTAAAGGAAAACACATGTATGCATATCAAATGTACCATCGTCGTTAACCCGCATCCGGGTAACTATCGCATGCCGCCCATTAGTGGTGTCATGTCCGGCCAAATAGGCACGGTGTTATCATAAGCAGTCCGCCTTAGCGGTGTCATGTCCGGCCATCTAGACAGGGTATAATCATAAGCAGCCCGCCTTAGCGGTGTCATGTCCAGCCATCTAGGCACGGTGTAATCATAATCAGCCCGCCTTATCGGTTTCATGTCCGGCCATCTAGGCACGATGTAACCTCATCATTATGAACTCAACATGAAGCATGCGTGAATTTTATGATCATTTAATGTTATTAAGAATATTGAATGGTTGAAAGACTTGGATTACAGAAAAAAGTAGAATATGTAGAAATGGGCTTTGGATGAAAATGCTTCACTTCGAAAAAACCCTAGCTTCAACTTCAAAGAGATTCTTGACTTCTAGCAACTCTAATGAGCACCCATACCCTTGATTCCACCAATTTGTAGTGTTTGATCCTTGATTTACCTTGGGTTTGTGGTAATGAAGTATGTGGAATATTCTAGAGCTCTTGAGAAAGGTGGAGAAGTTGGGAGATGAAAAATAATAACTTGGATCACTTATTTATACTTGAAAAAAAAAGTTGTCCCGATCATGTTATATAGACACTTATACGGTCCGTATAAGTGACCTTATTTCACCATTAGGAAATTTCCCTTTTCTGTAAGGTTATACGGACCCTTATACGGATTGTATAAAGTTATACGGATCCTAGAAAGTTATACGGACAGTATAAGTGGTCGTATAACTCCATTTTTCTCCAAAATTAATCTCGTCGATTTGCTTGATCTCCAATCCGTATGGAAACTTCTTAGCACTTGTTTAACACTTCATTAACAATCTAAGGAGCATTATAACTTTTCCTCAAGACCTTATTAAATCAACATCAGCTCGGTACTTGCAAACCCTTTTCAAAACATGACTTATAATTTACATTCTTCAATGAACTTTCTTCTCTTGCCTCGAATGTCTTTGAAAATCTTAATTAAAATCGTTAAGTACCCCTTCTTACTTTTAGGGACATCATATACATCTTACCCTGCGTTAGTCTATTTACCGTGCAATGACATGAAATTTTTCGAGGTGTAACACTCCTGGTACACAAATGTTGATTGCAGAACCAAAATGTTTCGTTTCCAGTTCCTGGGAGAACCGGTTCTAGAATGGAAAGGTAATACATCATCCCCCAGCGGTAGTTTTATTTCCTACCTCAAGGCGAGGAAGATGATTGCTAAGGGCTGCATATATCATTTCGTCCGAGTTCAAGATATAGAAGCAAAGCCGCCAACTCTTCAATCTGTTCCGGTAGTGAATGAGTTTTTGGATGTGTTTCCGGATGAGCTTTCAGGCCTTCCACCAGAACGGGAGATTCATTTTACCATCGATGTGTTACCGGATACCAAGCCCATATATATTCCCCCTTATAGGATGGCTCCTGCAGAATTGAGGGAATTTAAGGAGCAATTAAAAGATCAGCTTGAAAAAGGCTTTATTAGGCCTAGTTCATCACCATGGGGAGTGCCTGTGGTGTTCGTAAGAAATAAAGATATTTCCTTGAGGATGTGTATTGACTACAGGAAATTGAATAAGGTGACCATAAAGAATAAATATCCACTCCTAAGAATCGATAAATTATTCGACCAGTTGCAGGGTGCCAAATGGTTTTCAAAAATAGATCTGATATCGAGATATCATCAAGTGAGAGTCAAGAAAGGGGATATTCTGAAGACAGCCTTCAGAAGTAGATATGGTCACTACGAGTTTCGGGTAATATCGTTCGGATTGACTAACGCCCCAACGGTATTCATGAATTTGATGAATAGTGTGTTCAGGCCTTTCCTAGATCTATTTGTGATTGTGTTCATTGATGATATCCTGGTATATTCTTGATCGGAGGCAGAGCATGCAGATCATTTACGTACCATTCTTAGAATTCTTCAGACTCGGGAACTATATTCCAAGTTTTCAAAATGTGAGTTTTGGTTTAATTCTGTAACTTTTCTGGGGCATATTATTTCAGCTGATGGTATTCGAGTAGATACCCAGAGGATAGAAGCTATGAGGACTTGGCCAAGGCCTATAACACCTTTAGAGGTTCGTAGTTTTCTAGGCTTGGCAGGTTACTACAGGAGATTTGTATAGGGATTTTCTTCTATTTGTGCTCCATTGACGAAGCTAACTCAGAAATTGGCAAAATTCCAATGGACCGACACTTGTGAGCACAGTTTTTAGGAGCTGAAAGATAGATTGATTTCGACTCCGGTCTTGACACTTCCAGAAGGATCAGAAGGCTATGTTGTTTATTGTGATGCTTTCGGTGTTAGGTTGCGTTGCGTATTGGTGTAGCACGGTACGGTTATAGCCTATGCTTCAAGGTAGCTGCGGAAACACGAGAAAAACTAGCCGACCCATGATCTAGAGTTAGTTGCGGTTATTCATGCATTGAATATGTGGAGACATTATTTATATGGTGTTCATGTTGATATTTATACAGATCATAAGAGCCTCCAGTATATCTTCAAACAGAAGGAGTTGAATCTACAACAAAGGCGGTCGTTGAAACTATTGAAAGACTATGATGTGAGTATCTTATATCATCTTGGAAAGGCGAATGTAGTAGTTGATTCCCTTAGCCACAAATTTATGAGCATTTTACATGACGTTTAGCCGGAGAAGAAGAAATCACTAGTTGGGATGATCACTTGCCGCTCATTGAATTCTCATATAACAATAGCTATCACTCCAACATTCAAATGGCCCCATATGAAGCTCTATATGGAAGGAAGTGTAGATCACCAATTGGATGGTTCAAAGTAGGGGAGATAAAGTTAGTGGGCCCAAATTTGATCTAGCAAGCGGTGGAGAAGATCAAGCTTATCCAAGACCGGCTGTTAACAGCCCAAAACAGGCAGAAGTCTTATACGGACAATCGCCGTCGAGACTTAGAATTCTAAGCAAATGATGGGGTATTCTTGAAGGCTTCGCCTATGAAGGGCGTGATGAGGTTTGGTAAGAAGGGCAAGCTTAGTCCTCGATATATTGGACCTTACAAGATTGTGCGCAAGGTAGGCCAACTGTCTTACGAGTTAGATTTGCCTTTGGATTTGGAGTCAGTCCACCCAGTCTTGTATGTTTCGATGCTTTGCAAGTGCATTGGAGATCCTTCCAAAATTGTAACTGTGGATAATGTTCAGGTCACAGAGCAATTATCCTATGAAGAAGTTCCTATTGCCATTTTAGATAGACAAGTTCGGAGACTCAGAACCAAAGATGTAGCTTCAGTAAAAGTGTTATGGAAAAACAACAATAGGGAAGAAATGACTTGGGAAGCAGAGGAAGATATGAAGTTCAGGTATCCACATTTGTTTCCACTCCCAGAGGAGGTTCAGGCAGAGACACCATTACCCTAAGGTATGTAATGCTTCTTTTGATGATTGTTGCTGTAGCCCTATGAGGCATTATATATGTTGGGCTATTGTGATAGGATGGTAGTGGCATAGTGGCAGGGGAAACTCTGGCGAAATTTTTGTAGAATCCTTAAGAGTCTAACATTCGAGGACGAATGTTCTTAAGGGGGAAAGAATGTTACACCTTGGAACGTCGTGTTACTCGTATTATGAATAGACTAACGTAAGCCTAAAGTGGAAATGAAGACCTCATAAGGTTAAGAAAGCAATTTTATAATTTTAAGTGTATATCTTAAGGTTCTAGAGTCATATGAGGTAATGGAAGTAAGTTCGTCGGAGAAAGTTGAGGTTGAGTCATATTCGGAAAGCTTTCATATCATGTGAGCTACACATTTCTTATAATAATATTTGAGGGAGAGATATAGATCCCATTATATGGTTAATGATGTTTTAGACAAGTGCCAAGAAGGTTCCATAAGGATTGGAGGCCGAACGGATCGAAAAGAACGCATTTCCGCGAAATCGGGAAAAATGGGCAGTGTGCTGAGCCGCATACTGGTTTCCAACTTGCTAAATTGGCTGGCCTCACTGCCCAAAATCATCCCCAAGTTGAGGATGGAGTGTGCGGCCGCACACTCAGTGTGCTAGGCTGCATACTCAAAGCAAAGTGGGACGGGGGTGATTTTGCCACCATTTTAAATCCCAAACGACCCCAACTTCATTTCTAACTTTCCACACTAATTTCCCCACCTTTATAGAGGCTTCCTAAGAGTTCTTGAAGGTTCCCAATAACTCCACACCTTTCTATATCATCTAAAGAGAGAATCAACATCAACACCTCAAGATAAATCCATGGAGAGTGATGGTTCTTGCTTCCTTTCAAAGTTGTGGTGAAATTGTTCTTGGAGAGAGAATTGAGTAAGGTGAAATTCTACCACTATAAGGTATTCTCTTCATCCTATTCATATGGTTGAGTTGATGTAAAGGTTTACTGCCCCTTAGAATGGAAAATAATTAAAGCGGAGAAGTTATAAGTGTTGTAGTGAAGAAGATAACTATGAGGTGAACTCGAAAAAGGGATTTTAGTTAAATTTGAGACTAATTTGAATGTAACTTCTTGTTTATGATATTATGGATGTTGTTATTGTTGTTTGGGAGCTGTTTTACAATATGGTGGAAGTCGATAAAATAGGGGAAGTGTTGCCCAAGTTCCGTTAGCCTTTTGTTGCTCTAGTTTGAACTTAAGATTGTCTTCAAGACTTAACCTTGTTATGAATCCTCTTGAATGTAGATTTTGCGGGCTTTGGAGGAAAACATTAGTAGTTAAGAAGACATGAAGCTATGTAAGGCTAACCCTTTTCTTTCTAAAGGCATGATTTCATAGTGTCAACCTACACATGATACCCACAATACTCTTATTCCTAGAAACACTAGAAACCTATAATTTCCATGATTCATATGATATAGTTGATAATGATCCTCGTGATGATAACGATGACGATTATGATGATGATTTCAATTCTAGAAATGCCAAAGCTTGAAGTTCTTAATGTTCTCGTGATACTAGTGAGTTTTTCACATGATTATTGATTGTATTCATTGTTGCTGATCCTATCTTATGATAGTTGTTCTTCCAAGGTGGGATATAGCGATGATGATGACTCCATAATAGAAATCGTAGGTTTACTGACCTTACGTCACTCCGATAGGGTAGTAACGTTTATTTGGGCTCTCATGCATGCTTTATATATATGTATGTATTTTCTCACACCGTGCCGTGCTATAGTCGGCCGGGCAGGCGCGTAAATGCGCACACCACTGCAGCGGGCAGCTTATATTATCGTCCCGGACGCGGGATAATGATGATATGATGATAACACTATTCCTATATGGCCGGGAAGTATACTATATATGTATGGATAAAATGTTTTTTTTTAAAAGCTAAACATGCATGATATCCGCTTTGAGAGGCAATCAGATATACAGGCTATCTCTTTTACCTCATGCTCCTCATATCTTTATTATGTTGTTGTTTATGCTTTACATACTCAGTATAGTATTCGTACTGACATTCTTGTGGACACTGCATTCATTCCCACAGGTAGGTAGGGAAATGGATCAGATCCTTGGGTGCTTCATCAAAGGATTTTCAGGAGCGTTCCATTTGGTTTGGAGCTGCAGTTTAATGGTAGTACTCTTTTGCGTACATGATTGGGCATGGCGGGGTCCTATCCCATCTTTATGACTTCTAGCATTCTGTATAGAGGCTCGAACACATGTGTGTGTACAGTTAGACGTCTCATAACCTCATCGGTTCATATCTTGTATATCATTTTTGTAGCGTTGTGGGCTTGTATATATATCTATAGGGCAGAGTTGATGATAATCATATAAATGAGCTTATATTTGAGAATTTATATCCGTACAGACTATGCTATTTGTGAGTTAGATATGTGGTCCACCGAGATATGATCAGAAGAAACATGCTAGGTTATGCTCGGTAGGTTAGCTTCGGGTGCCCTTCATGGCCCTCCGGTTGGGTCGTGACAATAGTAGCAATAATATCCATGTTTTTGTCATTTATGTATTTTATCAAACACTTGGTGGGCATAAAGCTTCATAGCCCTTATTAATGGTGTTTCTGTTACACCTTGGGAAATCCCCCATTAGCGTACAGTGAATAGGCGATCGAAGGGTATAATGTATGCAATGTTTTGACGAGCAAGAAATAGCTTTAATGGCCCTAATTAAGATTTCCAAAGACATTCGAGGTAAGAAGAGAAAGTTGTTGAGGAAAGCGAGTCACATGTTGTGTATCGGATAAGAATTTCGAGTATTGAGTTAACAGCGTACTAATTGTCACGACCCGTCTAGGGGCCGTGACGGGAACCCGATACTTGTACCGAGCACCCCTTACCTATCATTTTACCTGTACCTCTTAGCAAGTCGTATGAACATTGCCGTATTTTTTTTTGAAACTGAACATTAACATTAGCAGCGTCATTCTGAACATAAACTAGTAAACGTTGCTATCCCATTATACAGCAATACGGACAATCCAAAATACAAACATCTACCTGTACACATCTGTCTACGAGCCTCTAAACATAGTACACATATACAGAAGAAGGGCCGAGTGCTGTCGTGCCCGCATATATATACACAAAATAGTACCAAGGGAATGAGGCTCCGAAACAACTGGAGCGCTGTCAAGTGCTGCTGGTGAGGCTTCTAGGAACCAAAACCGTCTGTCTGCTGACCTGCGCGGCATGAAACGCAGCGTCCACAAGAAGGGACGTCAGTACGAATAGTGTACCGAGTATGTAAGGCATGAATAATAACATAGTAAATGAATATAGAGTATAAGTCATAACAGAATAGATGTACAGAGCTTATCCTGGTACAGAAGTAACCTGTACATGTGTATGCCCTGTAGGCAGATACCACGCAAGCTTAGCCCATTTTCGAATACGATGTCCCGTATCCCCCGTATACGATGCGGTACATTTCGGTAAACGGTACATTTCGATAAACGGTATATTTCGATGCCGCAAGTTTTTTTCGATAAACGGTACATTCCGATGTAACAGTATCTCTTTCTTACCTTTACAGACGCTGAGTACATCAGCTCTCCCACCCCCCTCCCCACCAGTGTCCCAACACAACATGTCATATATATCATATATCGCATACACAGACGCCGCGTACGGCTCTCCCGTATCCCGCGTCGGGCATCCCGCGCGCCGGGATGATAAGCCGACCGAATCGGTGGACACGGTTGCCCTTCCCCTTTCCCCATATTCATATACATGTACATATTCCTATACATATACATACTCATATCTGTGCACATATACATGTATCACCAGGCGAGGTTACCAATGAAAAGTGTCATTATAAAAACATCAAATAGGGTCATAAAATATAGTTTCGTTAACTTAGAACCTTTATAGCAGTCATCCCCTATAATAGAGTTGAAATATTAAGAAATCGTTTAACATTTCCATATTTTCATTTTTATAGCAGAATATACCGTCAATATATCTATCGTAGACATTTACCCATTTTCAACCCCATCGTTATCATTATAGGATCATACTCTTCACCTTAGTCAAGGAATCATGACGTATGTTCTTTCTAAGCATTATCGTCGTAGGAATATTCTCATTAAAGTAGTTACAACACTTATCATTTAATAATCAAGGCACTAAAGAAAATCCGGGAACCGTGGGCCCACCTCGAGTCAAATGAGGTGGCGTACACAACTTACATATAATACGTGTCATGACGTTACTTATGAAGGTCTTAGGGTAATCGGGTCTCATTCTTGCAAGTTCTAGGATGTTTAGACATTGTCTTCACAATTCATGCACTTTTGGTTCAATCTTACTGAATGAATAGTGACTATTTTCTATCGCGGATTTCTAGAGTTAGGTAAGTCCCCGAGGCGCGAAATCAAGCCTATACGTCTAAGACATGCCAAGAAAGAAAGGGGAAACCTTACATACCTCTTTTACTCGCTTCTTTAGCTATTCCGAATTCACGTCACAATCTTGTCAAAATCTGCGAATTGGTCATTTTTTACCAAAACTCTCATTAGTATACTTAGAGTTAGAATCTTAAGGAACCACTTGGCTACCGAAATTTCGGCAGCACTTCCTCTGTAAATATACCATCCTCAACATTCAATTTAGTCAAATTCTCATCAAACACAATCCGGAATTCAAACCCTACCAAACTATCAACATAATTCAACAACTACATTAGCGGTTCACATATTTCATTCAAGACGCATAATCTCAATTTACCACTTTCTTCAAAGCCTTCCAACTTCAATGAACCCAATAATATCCTTATAATTTATATTCCATCAACATCATACTAATCATGTCGTCTTTCATGCATACAAGGAAACATTGCATTCCATTCATATAATTTCTAAACAAGTCTCCACTACAACAACTTCACTAAGGTCCCTAGACATTCATTAGCAACATAGGATTCACAATATAACGACAACCAAAATACTACACAAAAATTAACTCATTCACTCCCATACTATACCACAATTTCACGGCCACACACATACACAACACTCACGGCCACACACATACACAACACTCACGGCCACACTTCATGCATGCACAACTACATTCTCTTCCAAATTCACTTAACTTTCATCCTCCATATATCATTCACAACCATAACAACCAAACACTAAACAAAGTAATTGAGATATGATTCTTATTCATATATGAACATGCACGGCCATATACTAATTTCCTCTCCTTCATGAATTTCATCCATTTTAGCATGCTACAACACATATAAACCATGTAGAACACATAAAACAAGATTAGAATTTACCTCTCTTCTTCAACTTCTCACTTGCCTAACTCTTGGCAACTTGTATGATTTTGAACCTTTCTTGTTCCAACAACAACTTCACCTTGTTGTGCACCCTCTACTTGGTAGAAAATAATTTTTGAAAGAATTTTATCAATTTTTTTCCTTGGAATTTCTCTCTTGGCCGAAAGGCCTATAGTTTTTCTCCTTCTTTTCTCCTCTTCTTATTTCATGAAATTTCTAGAGAATTATGAGAAAGATGACTTAGTCATCTTATTTATTAACCAAACTTTTCCCATATTTATGAATAGGTCCTTCAATCTTAAAAATATGGTTACATGGTCCCTTTCTTATCTTCCTTGAATTTTCTAGAGGATTTGACCAAATAAGATGACTTAGTCATCTTATTTATTGCCATGCATGAATTAATCATGGGCCTAGCCCATGCCTTATGGCCAGTTGGGCCTTGGATTTTCTTAAAAAAATTTCAAGCCCACTTGTATTTTGGGCTAGTTCTTGTAATTCATGAAAACAAATTTTTCCCCGTTTCCAAATTTGCCCTTCGTCTTTCTCCATATTTCCACGAGTCATATTGCGAATTTTCCTTTTATGCCCTTAACCTTTCTTAAAATTTCCGCTTCTAAATACGTCATAAGTCATTCGTATGCTTATCAAAATGAAAATGTGGCCTTTCTTGTCATCCTCCCGCGATTGTCTCGAATTATCCGATTGCACTAAAATGCGGGATATAACACTAATGATACCTTAAGGAAGAGCTATAACATCCCTTAGATTGGTATTGAGGTGTTAGAAAATTGTTAAAAAGGTTCCATAAGGATCGGAGATCAACGAGTCGACGAGAACAAGTCTCGGAAAACTGGGCAAACCTACGGCCAGACATATTGGCCGTATAAAATGTATGGACAGTATGTCCAACCGTAGATCCAGCCAGTACACCATGTCTCACTGGACCAGATCTACGGCCAAACATACGGCCAGTAGAAAACATACGGACCGTATGTTAGTCCGTAGATCTCGTCGGGACTGAACTCAAATTAATATAAGGGACCTCTCCTCATTTCATTTTCATTTTCATCTTTCACCTCCACAACTTAAGAAGTCTCTAGAACACTCCAAACACTTCATCCATAAGAAAACAATAGAAATCAAAGATCAACAACAAGAATTGAGGAGAATCAAGTGTATGAAACCCATTGAAAGTCATTTAAACCAAGAAATTCCAAGAGAGATGAAATATGGTTTTGGTGCAAAGGGTGTATCACCATTCAAGGCTTATTCCTCCATCATCTAAGGTAAGTTTCATGATCTTTCTATGTTGTTTGAAGTATTAGTAAGTTGAAACACATGGATTGTAGAAGAGTATAGAAAATGGGTCCTAAATGTGTGAATAGTGTCATTAGTGAGTAGTAGTTGGATTGAATCATGAAAATGGATATGTTGATGTTATAAATGCGTTATAAATGATATTTAGAACATGGAATGAGTATTATATGTGAAAGAACGGATGATGGACTTTGGTCATGGTTATGGAGAATTGTAGTGGAATTATGAATTGTGGCCAATGTAATTAGATGATGCCTATTATTTACGATATTGTGATTGTTGTTGTGAATGTTCGGAGTTGAAATGGAATATGGAGGAAAGTAGTATAAACAAAGGAAATGCTGCCCAAATTTCTCTAGCTTTAGTAAGTACGTTTTCATGATTGTTTAGCTAATGACGACACGAATTCCCTTGAAGGTATAAACAAGTGCATTAAAGGAGAACGAGCAAGCGATAGAATAGTTAAACGACAAAGGTATGTGAGGCTAGTCCTTTCTTTCTAAGGCATGAGTCCTATGGCATGAATTTCCTCTTTTATTATGAATGTTCCATCTTCAAGAAGACTATGAGTCCTTGTTCATGAATAGACACACGAGATAAGAGATATGCTACGATTATGATAACGATAATGACAAGCTAAGTCTAGAGATGTTATAGTCTATGATATGATGTTCCAATTAAGTTAATGAAGCCATCCATAGCCCATTGATGTTGATCATCATATACACTCACCTTATGCTTGTTCCTTCAAGGTGAGGCAGGTCACTTATGAATGTTCCATAATGAAGTCGGGGGTTCACGACCTTACGTCACCCCGATAGAGTATGATTATCTATGAGTCTCCATGCATACATTATGATGAGTTATGATAAGCATATTACTATGAGCATATTATGATGAGCATATGATGATATTACACCGCGCCTATATGGCCGGGCAGTCACCGCCAAGGCGGGCAGCTATACACCATGGCCAGATGGCATGGGCAGACACCACTAGTGGGCGGCATGAGATGGTACCCCGGACGCGGGAGGCCTGGACGCAGGCTAATGCTAATGCT